>NC_050173.1:53067558-53367558 GCF_008315115.2 Sander lucioperca | reverse complement strand
GTCCGATTGGCTCGAAACTTTTCAGGATTCATAAGAGTCCAACCCTGAGGACAAATAAAGGCCGATATTTACTTAAAGTCATAGCGCCCCCTAGTGGCAACAGGAAGTAGGCCTAAAAGTCAAGGTGCTATACTTTAACGAACTCCTCCTAGAGATTTCATCCGATGTACTTCAAACTTGGTCTGTATCATCCCAACACCTTAAAGATGAAAAGTTATTAAAAGAAAAACTTTTCGTCAGACGGTGTGGGCGTGGCGTGGCGGCCATTTTGAGTGTTGAGCGATGAACAAATAAATTGTTGTAACTTGAGTGTACGTTGTCGTATCTGCCCGAAAATTCTCACGATTCACAAGGGTCCAGGCCTGAGGACACCTACAGGCCATATTTGACTTTTGGTCATAGCGCCCCCCGCTGGCAACAGGAAATGCGCCTTATATGACAAACATCATCCGATTTACATGAAACTTAGAATGTGTGGTCTACATGTGATAATGAGCCGGCCCCTATAGTATAACCACGCCCACTTACTCAGGCCACGCCCCTTTCATAACATTTGTACCGTTTAAGGTAGAGTCTTGTGTGAGGTGTCATTGAACTCAGCAGAGAGTTGCTTCTTCATTGGTGATGGTTTGGCCCGCCCCCTATGCTTAAGCCACGCCCCCTTTCATGAATGCTGATCCATCTAAGGTAGAGTCTTGTGTGAGGTGTCATTGAACTCAGCAGAGAGTTCCTTCTTCATTGGTGATCGTTTGGCCCGCCCCCTATGCTTAAGCCACGCCCCCTTTCATAACATTTGAACCGTTTAAGGTAGGGTCTTGTGTGAGGTGTCATTGAACTCAGCAGAGAGTTGCTTCTTCATTGGTGATGGTTTGGCCCGCCCCCTATGCTTAAGCCACGCCCCCTTTCATAAAATTTGAACGATTTAAGGTTGACCATTGTGTGAGGTATCAGTGAACTCAGCAGAGAGTTCCTTCTTCATTGGTGATGGTTTGGCCCTACCCCCTATGTTCAAGCCACGCCCCCTTTCATAGCATTTACACCGTTTAAGGTATACCCTTGTGTGAGGTATTATTGAACTCAGCAGAGAGTTCCTTATTCAATGGTGATTGTTTGGCCCACCCCTCTGTGCTTAGCCACGCCCCCTTTCATACATGGTGACCTGTTTATGGTAGTCTTATGTGAGGTATCAATGAACTCAGCAGAGACTTCCTTTTTAATTGGTGATGGTTTGACCCGCCCCCTATAATTTAGCCACGCCCCTTTTCACAGCAAATTAACTGTATGACGTAGAGTCTTGTGTGAGGTATTGTTGCACTAGGCAGGGAGTTCCCTTTTCATTGATGACGATTTGCGGCGTCTGAGTGCCGCGCAAATGCACGGTCGCAAGGAGCGGCGTCCGCCGGTAACCCCGATGCGCCGAGGCGCGAGGGCCCGTCCATCGCTGCTTGCAGCTTTAATTACAGTTTGAATTTCGTCATGCCACTTACATAACATCTACCCCAAGGTCTTATAAAGCTAACTATGGTGTCCGATTTCAATTTAATGAATTTTTGTGAACATTAGGGGTTTCATTAGCTGCGACTGTCCCTCCAATGGACACACATGATATGCTCCGTAAAGTTCAGCTAACACATAGCTAGCTACTAGCATTAGTGCTAGGTAGACTGTATCACCGAGTATACAAATTTGCGTGTAATGTAGAATGGTCGGCATTTAACAGTCACAAACTCCACCAGCAGTTAGCAGTTAGTTGGATACAAGCACCCCCATTTCTGCACCAGGCAGTCCGTGTTAACACAGCTCACCTCCACTAGCTAGTCTTACCCGGCGACAGAGCTAGTAGAGTAGCTAGACTGGTAGCTGGATAGTCCGTAGCTGGATAGTTCGAGACAGCAAGTGTTTCCACAACAACAAAAACACAGCAGTCTCTGAACTCGCATTGGGAGTTTCATTGAAGTTGGATGTAGTCCAGTTTGTTGTCTAATGAGCAGACACTTGCAAGTAGGATTGATGGAACAGGTGGCCGACTAGCGTTAGTTTTCCACAGGCAAACTCATTCAACGTTCCCCGCTGATGATGTCCCTTCACCGGCCAGAGGCTTCCGCTGGTCTCCATAGCAGGCGGGCGAAGCTGTGTCGAGTATTTCGTCTGTAATAAAGTGTCCTGCATATTCTTTGATCTGTACCAATGTATCCCGGTGGTACACGTGTGCGGTAGTTTGAATGCACATAATTGTTGTTCTGAAATTTCCTTCGGGATGACTAAATCTATCTAAAGTTTTGATACTGAGAAGCCACTAAGCTACGCGAGGATTCAAGATGGCTGACAGTCGTTTTGGTTCGTGAGATTTTGGAGAATGCCGGAGTCCAACCCGCTATGGGCTATGCGGAAGTAGCTCCTAGTACTGGCTGTAGTCCTTTGCCTCTGGGCAAAAATCTTCCGATGACGCAAAAATCGTCGTTTTACGTCATCGGAAGATTTTTTTCCAGACCCACAATACAGAGATCTCCCCTCTCAGGGGAACATGAGGGAGGGAAGCACAGTCATTCAAAAATACTACCGTGTTTCTACTGAGACAAAGCTTAATGCTAAATCGGTGAAGTATCCCTTTTTAAAGTGAAAAAAAATCCTGAGCCTGAAACTATTTTTTGAAGGTGGGGGGGTATTTGACTGGCAAAACAGTTAGTCCTTCTTACATTACACAATAATAAGTCATAATTTTTAAGAAGCAAAAAGTTTTGGATACATTTGCGATAATATCATAATCCTACAATGAATCATTGTGAAAACAAAAATGTATAGATGTTGTGTTGTTACTTTGGCCAGGTCATCATCAAAAAAGCGAATTAGTACATTCATGATTTTGTCCATGTTGATATTAGCTAGTTGCTTCATGTACACTTATTAAAAACGTCGCATTGTATAGCTTTTCATATAGCTAGACGTCTAAACTCTGGGGCAAGGCCGTTATGTTTAAATACCTGCCATGTTTAAATACCTGCCATGCTGATTCCAAACAGACAGCTTTGTCAAGGCAGTTTGGGCTTTAGATAGCTTTTACACAGTGGCCATCGTTAATGACAAATTGTGTTCCGCTATGAATATGCACACACGTATTGTTTGTATCACAAACACGGTCGGTCAGTGAAGGAGTAGTCGCAGCGGTAGCCGTCATTGCCGGTAATGTACTCGTATGACAGAGTGCACGGACCGAAGCTTTGTGACTAGCATCTAACGACTAGCAAGCACTTCTTACTGCTGCCGTACAGTGTCTTCCTTGAACATGCGCTGCAGAAGCAAGCACCCGGCTCCCTCAATTTGAGGCACCAAGTGCTAAAACAGCTTCCCGTCTCCACCCTTTTCCTCTTGTCCTCTATTCATGCCCAGCGCCATTTGTTTTTTTAACTCCTTTCTCAACTAAAGCTGTATCTACATGCTCCAAGTTACTTTGCATCCATATTTTTTAGCTGCGTTACCACGGAGACCACACCGCACTCTCACTTTTCGGCAAAGACCCGCCCTACTTTGATTCTGATTGGCTAGAACTCATTTCATTGGTAGGTGGAAGTTCGATGATTGGTTAAATCCAGCGCATCAAAACAAATCCCATGTGGACTTTTTAATGTATTTATTTTTCTAAAATACTCAAACGTCAGAAATCGGGCACCAGGCCTGAGTACTTCAGCCCTGTGTTAGTTAGAGCTGCGTTCCTCTCATATGATTGGTAGGTGAAATCAATAAACGGCATGAAAGTTCCCAATTTTTTTTTTTTCCATCACGGCCGCACGCCGGAGATCCGGCACGGTGCCAGAATACTTTAAGCCCTGCATTTGTATTTTCTTGTGAGTTTTTGCATTTTAAGGTATGTATCTATTCATTACGGTGGCCGACAGGGGCAAACGCCCTGCAACTTAAGAAAACACATGCAAATAGACAAAACACAAGCAATTTAAGAAAACATCTTCATTAATTTGACAACACATGTGCAGCATTCAGCAAACGCTCTGCAAATGCACACAACACATCCAAATACATAAACGTGCTGCAAATATCACAACACAACCAAATACATAAACCCGCTGCAAAAAGAAAAGCACACAAACCCTGAAAACAAATGCAACAAAAAAACGCTGCATCCAGATTACACAAAGGAAGTTCTCCAGACCTCTAGACGGAGCAGCTAAGTGGAACAGCTTGATTTTTGACTCCACGGGGAGAGAACGCTCTGCCTTTTTATTAGAGTCGGGTATGGCTGCAGCCTGGAGAACTCCCGTCTCATGCCTCCCGTCCATAGACTGTATATTAAATTTATATATATATATTAGGGATGAGCGAGTACAGCATTATCTGTATCTGTTAACCATATGAATTATCTGTATCTGTATCTGCACTCGGACTGGGCGGGGCCTAACCCGGAAGTGGGCGGGATTTAACCCGGAAGTGGGTCGGTTTGTCTTGAAATGGGCGGGGCTTTAACCGGTATGTTATTTTAAGCATGCAATTGATATGGGTTGATCAGAAATTGTTATATTTATTGCTGATTAGAAAACTATTTACATGACAGCATCAGCATTGAGCTTCAGATCAATGGTTTTGATCACGATAACAAACAAACTATATACAGAACAAGTTTACAACAATGAATACAACACATGCGGTTGCAATTATGAAGTACAATGTAATGAACGAGAGTTTTCATACTCAACATAACTTTCTTTTTTTAACTTTTAATTTTTTTATGATCAGTGTGATTTTTTTTTTTTTTATTTCCACACCAGGCATGTGTGTGTGTGTGTGTGTGTGTGTGTGTGGGTGTGTGTGTGTGTGAGAGAGAGAGTAAGAGTGTACAGAGAGAGAGAGAAAGAGAGAGAGAGGGGGGCGGGGGGGGACTGTGTTTTACGGATCAAATAGTCCGACGCTGTTTTTCAGATCTGTTTAGAGCCAGCTGACGGTTTAAAAAAGAAAAAAAATCTCCGACAGGCAGAGACGCAACGCGAGTCGCATTCTACCAAGCACCACGTCTGAACAAACCCCACGTTTACCAGAACTCTACTGGTTAATAAGTAAGTACTACAAACCGAAGTAAAAAACAAACCTGAAGCTGAAAAAACCCTAAACGTTAACGGAAAAGACCGGCGAACCTGAGAGAGAGAGAGAGAGAGACAGAGAGAGAGATGTTCTGTGTGTGAGTGAGCAGAGCGGGACACAACAACGCAATACATCTGTATGTGTGTGTAGGGGAGGGGCGCTGTGACGACTAGCCTATCACAGAACGCAGACACAGTCAACTATCCAATGAGGATTTTTATTCAATCCGAGCACAGATATTGACTCGTATTACTCGTATAATACTCGTACTCTGCAAAAGTGCTTTATCCGTACCGGATACTCGTTTCAGCCGAGTATCCGGCTCAACTCTAATATATATATATATATATATATGTATATATATATATCTATGCTCCCGTCTCATGCCCTCCTGGCAGGTGCCTTCCCGAGCTTCAGCTTTTCAAAATAAAAGCTTGCGTCTGGTCCCTATGTCTTCGTACTTTGGTGTTTTGGATGTTTTTGAACTAAACAGTACGGCAGTCATGCTAATGAATACAATAACTTTTTCAGCAGATGTCTTACTTACAACACGATGGAGTTAGCAAAGAAGTTTTGTGTTTATATGTGCGGGCAGGATTTATTCAGTTTGATAAATCCCACGGTAATTCGGCTGGTTTACTAAACAGGGAGGGACTAGAAATCCTGTCTGTTTTTTGTTTTTTGTATTTCAAGAGCGAATTGCTCCACAATATGAATACAGATTGATCACCTATTTTGTTGGTAATCGTTGTTGTATAATCACAATATTACACTTGAGGAGGCCTATACTTCAGTTATGCGCCTTTTGGACCTCAAAATTAAACCCTCTCATGTAATATGGCTTAAACAAACATCAACGTTAAACGCTGATGCAGTTTTAAATGTTTTATTACTACGAGTTTACAGACGTCTCTGCTGATTGAGTATCACCTGTGACCTGAGCCGAGACACACCCACCAAACGATAGAAAACATAACTCAAACATAGACCTAATATTTACAGTCTATGATCTCAAAGCAGTTTCACACCGTTTTACAACGGTGCACACCGTTCTGAGATTGAATGTGCCCCGCCGGCTCTCTCTCTCTCTCTCTCTCTCTCTCTCTCTCTCTCTCTCTCTCTCTCTCTCTCTCTCGAAAATCAAGCTGTTCCACTTAGCTGCTCTGTCTAGAGGTCTGGAGAACTTCCGTTGTGTAATCTGGATGCTGCGTTTTTTTGTTGCATTTGTTTTTGGGGTTTGTGTGCTTTTCTTTTTGCATCGTGTTTTATTTGCAGCGTGTTTATGTATTTGGTTGTGTTGTGGTATTTGCAGCGCGTTTATGTATTTGGTTGTGTTGTGTGTATTTGCAGTGTGTTTGCTGAATGCTGCACGTGTTGTCAAATGAATGAAGTTGTTTTTCTTAATTTGCTTGTGCTTTGTCTATTTGCATGTGTTTTCTTAAGTTGCAGGGCGTTTGCCCCTGTCGGCCACCGTAATTCATGGCTGCGGGAACTAAGGGTGTGGAGGGTGCTGCAGCACCTCCTAGAGAAAGGACAAACTACTACAACCATAAAAAAATATACATTTTTAAAAATTGATTATTAATATAAACCTAATTAATTTCATTACAAATTAAATGTAATACATTTTAAAATTTGGTAAGTAAGAGATAAACATGTTGTGGTTATGGATATTTCTGTTGGGGTTGTTTGTATTTCTGTTGCATGTTTGCATATTTCTGTATGTTTTGGTTGTGTGTTATTCTAGTAGTGTATGTTCTGTTTCCTGTTTTATTTTGATAGTCAGTTTTTTCCCCCTGTCTTGTCTAGTTTTACTTCCTGTGTTTTCCCGCCTTTTTTAATTACTCTGCCCACTCCTAATGTGTTTCACCTGTTCCCCAGTCCTAGTGTCACCTGTTCCTCGTTTTCTCATTTTCCCAGTGTATTTAGTCTCTGTGTTCCCTTTGTCTGGTGTTAGATCGTTGTTCATGTCTTGCCTGGTCAGTTTGTTCCTGTTAGTGTGTTTGACCCATGTGCCTGCATTTAAAGTTTCCCCTGTGGTCTCTGCTGGTCAACAGTACAAAGTTAGCTAGCCATGGCACAAAAGCGCATTTTGGATTTCTTTACAAATCAACCATAGGCTAAAAAGCCTAAAAGACTGGAGGCTTTAAACTCAGCAACTGTAACCAAAAGAAGTAGCAGCAACACCGCTACACCTGTCACTCCCAGAGCAATCCTGCTAGCGACAGACGACGAGGGAGTTAATCTTGCAAACCAAGCTAGCAGCACCAGGGCAGCCGCAGACCGGCTTGCTTCACTTTGATTTTATTTAATATGGTTCAGTGATGTGTTTTATACCCTTGTGTTTTGTGGCTCTGTTTTTGAGCTTGTAATAGGCATTTTCTGTACCACTGTCATAGCTTTTGCCCTATATCCTGCATTTCCCGTGCCTAGTTTGTTCTGTCTTGGATTTTGGACTTTATTCTTTTTGTTTTTTCACTTGTGGAGCATGTACCTGTGTTCCAGTTTTATTACCAAAGCCTTAGTACTGTTTTGACACCACAAAGTGCCTTTTTTTTTTTTTTTTATTTATTATTATTATTATTATTATATTATTATTTTTTTTTTTTTTCATAGTGACATTTTGTCTTCATCTTGACAGTAGTATGGGTATGAAAGAAATTTAACTTGGTTGAATAGCGATAACGGTCTATTATTTTCCGGTGTTTTGGGATCAGTAGCCTATGGCAGGCTAATTATTGTCTTGGATAGGCTATTTATAATGAATTGAAGCTCTATACAGTTCAATAAATTGTGATGGATGCAGTTTAGTGTGTGGTGGTGGTTGACTGACTGAAAACTTCACTCTGGAAAATTTGTCAGCACCCCCAATTCAAAATATGTTCCCGCGGCTCTGTATGACTTTGTGTTCTCTGTCTTAAATGTAAGTGTTGAGTTATTGTATTTAAAAAAGGGTCCATCTGGGACGTGTATTGCTAATTAGCTTAGGCTATAAATGCTGTGGTGTGTGGCAAAGGTCTACACTACATACTTGTCCCTATACAAATAAACAAAGTAATTCTATAATTCTAAATATTTGAATTAAATGTACATCATGTTGTAGCACCATTTGCCTAATTTTCCTTTCAGTCCAGTCTGTCAAATTTATAATTAGCTTAACTGTGGTGGGAATTGGTCTGACAATACAATTATTAATTACAATTAATAATACAATGACATTATTAACATTATTATTAAAATCATCTGTTTCTGCGACAGTAATGTTGTAAGTTATCCTGCAACGTGCCAAAATAGGCAGGGAAGGAGAAGACTGGCAACTGTAGTAGTAGGGGAGGGCCGAGATGAAAGTGTTTTTTTTTTTTTTTTTTTTTTTATTTCTCTTTACACAAAGATGCATTAGAGTACCCATATTTTATTGTGACCCCCTAACCCTAACAAAACCCAATACTGATTAAATTTTTCCATCAGACGCAATAAAAAATTGATGTTGCACAAGAACAAAAAAGTTTGTAGCATTGCGTCCCCAGCTACCAAAGCTGAAGTAGCACTCTGTAGTTCTTCCATACACCAGTGACGTCGCTGCGGCTGGCTGAGACCCAGAGAACATTGGAAAGAACTACAGAAAGAAGTGCAGTCTTATTTTACACCAACCGAGAGATAGAGATAAGGTTGAAAAAGAATTGTCAATTTAAGTAAAACTAATTCAAGGATTTTTTAATTCAGTCACTTGTTCAGAACATCTGCCTGCGTTAAAACAAATTCAAAGTAGCCTTGAACAATTGATGGTGCGCATGTATTTGTTTATTTGCAGGTTATCATAGAACAACCCTGGGCATTTCCTGGAAACATAAACAAAGAAATACATCTTTTATAATAACAGGACATAAATAAGTCCATGTTGCTTTCGTCACTCCCCTGTCTCTGTCAACTTTACCCTTTACTTTACTTTAAACACTTCTGTATTTTTTTTACTTGCCAGTAACTTTTCCTATTTTAACTTTGGCAAACTGGTCCGACCGGGCTGATTTTCAGCTGCACACTCAATGACGGGGTGTACCTCATGTGGACTGATTGGTATATTCCTGAGTTCCATGTTACAAGAGAAAATGTCCATGTTTCAACCGTCTCCCTGATACTTTCGTCCTGCCCCCCCACCCCAAATATGGATGTAAACAATGCAGGATTCAAAACATTAAAGAAAATGGCTTGTTTTATGAGAAATAAAATGCATTTGACACTCCCTCACCACCTTACCTCTACACCACACTAATAACACCTCTAGTTTAATTGCATCATTTTACAAAGGTCAAATGTCATAGACGACATTGTTGCCATTTGGAGCCACCAAAGCTTAAATGACAACATTTCACCCTTTTTTATTGTCAATAAAGACCTATCATAGATAGATAGATAGATAGATAGATAGATAGATAGATAGATTTTTATTGAACCCTAAAAAATGGGAAATTCCAGTGTTGCAGCAGCAAAATATCAGACACACAGCACACATACAGAATATACATGAAATAATAGGATACAATATACATGAGATAATAATAGGATAGAATATAAGAACAAATAATTTAAAATATATACAAGTTGGGAATAAACATGTACAACTGTTTAACTAGTATTGATAAAGCTGTAGATAAAACTATTGTGCAAGGTGCACTTAGTGCAGTTGTGATGTCAATGAATCTTATCTAACACTCAGTGATGAAGTGTTAAAACGTTGAATAGCCTGTGGTAGGAATGATTTCTTGTAGCGGTCCGTGCAACATCGAAGCTGTCGGAGCCTCTTAGAGAAGGTGCTCCTCTGTTGGATCAGTGTGGGGGGGTGGATAGGGTGGTCGGGGTTATCCATGATAGATAACAGTTTGTTCAGTGACCTCTTCTCCACCACAGCTTCAAAAGTGTCCTGTTTGCAGCCAATAACGGAGCCAGCCTTCCTGATCAGTTTGTTCAGTCTGTTTGTGTCGCTGGCTCCGATGCTGCTGCCCCAGCAGATGGCGGAGGAGAACAGAGCGCTGGCTGTCAGTGATCCAGGAGACTGTGGACGCACCGACACCCATCCTCTGCAGCTTCTCACCTAGTAGCAGTGGCTGGATCACCTGCGGCCTCAGGTAGGCCAAGACCAGCATCTCCAGCACCTTTATCACATGGGATCAGGCTTCAAAATTAACTTTTTCGTCCACCAGCCAAATGGCTAGTGAATGTTCAAATATTACCAGCCACTCAATAGATTACCATTGGGTTTTTTGGCTGGTGAGTGAAACAAATCTACCAGCCACTTGCATATTTCACCAGCATTTGGCTGGTAAACGGTGCTAATTTTGAACCCTGCATGGGATGCGAGAGCCACTCGGCGGTAGTCCTTGAGGTCAGATGGAGTCGACTTCTTTTGGACTGGGACAAGGCAGGTCATCTTCCACAGCAGCTGCACCCTCTGCAGGCTCAGGCTCAGGTTGAAGAGATACTGGAGATACTGGATATCTTAATTTTTTTTTTCAATATACGTTTACTTCACGATTTCAAACACTTAACTAGAACCTGGTCCCTGCTGTTTTAATGACCCAGTTAGCACAGTTAGCCTGGCTACGTGACTATACGGCAATGTGCATTGGCAATTTTGTACACTAAATGTACTGTTTTTGACGCTGAAAGGGTCAGATTGTTATTCTGACATTATGGAAATGATCCCTATAGAGATAGACTTTTTTTGTTAGAGTAAAATCATTTTTGTTTAACCAGTAACAGATCCAAGATCACTATCGCTATAATAAAGCAGGTAATTTTAATAAAAAAAAATCCGGCTCCTCTGGCTGATTTTTTTTTAATTAAAATTACCTGCTTCGTTTAATTCTACTCGAATATAGGGTCAGTTTCAGCAAATATGACAGAAAGTTAGTTTTATAAGTCTTACCTACTGCATCTTTAAATAAACAATACTTTTAGCGTGTATAGATCCAGCATATTTCCACATGTACATTATGGATTAGGGTTAGGGTTAGTGCACACACACAGATTTGGTTTGTTGATGCTAAAAACAAAGAGATTTTTCTAAATTCAGTCCAAATGTTTCCTGTTTCTTCTAGTATGTGTGTTGATGAACAGAGCTGAAACAATCTTGTCTATTGTTGCTGCATTTGCAATAGCAAGAACAACACACACACAAACACACATGCAGGCACACACATACACACACTTACACTTACATTCAGGGCCGAACACACACTGCTTTTCTTTCTTTCAAGTGTAATGTAATCATGTAATATGTAATCACACGCGGACATGAATAAATATAATAATACTGTACACTGGCATTTACCCAGGTGCGGACAAAAGCACACATGCATACACCCACACATTATATACACACACACACACACACACACACACACACACACACACACACACACACACACACACACACACACACACACACACACCAGCAGCAGCTACAGAGACAAAGCCGCTCTTCTTTGTCTTCATTCTGACATCAACCTGAATCATTGGCGCTCCGGGTGCGTTTCATTCGCGATGGCATGCAGGGCATACGGGAGGGAGGAATGGGGGTAGCAATCATCCCGATTAGTTGAACAGTGGATTAACAAAGTGCTTGACACCTACAGGGCGACATGAGGAGCAGGGAGGAAGACGGAGGGGAGTCCTGCCTCGTCTTCACACACTGACACAATGAGTTCTAAATAATTCTCAGCCAGGCGTGAAGGCAAGAAGAAGAAGGACAAGGTGTTGTGCTCGTTTTACAATGATGCCATGAAGTTTGACCACCTATGCGGGGAGAGAGAAAGACAAGAGTGAAATGGGAGAAAGGGGTAATTGGAGAGGCAGAAAGAGGAGGATGGAAAGAAAAAGTCAAGGTGACGCTTGCTGGGATGATTTTCCACCTCCACACCTCTTCCCAACACGCACGCACGCACGCACGCACACACATATAGCTGCAGCTGAAGTTGTTATCTTGCTAGTCATCACATGCCTAATTCAGATGAACAAAACAGGTCAGGACACACAAACCTGAACACTCGCCCACAGATGCAGCTGGACGTGTCATGCTGTGATGTAAGTCTGCTGATCATAACACAACTAATCCTGAGGAACAAATCGGGTCAGGGCACACATCCATGTACACAGATAGTGGAAGAGAAGGGAAGGAAATTGAGATGGTGAGATGATGATTTTTTTTTAGTAAAAGCCCCCCGCCATGAATTTCTGGTTCATGATCTGTAATTGATAAATTAGGATCCTGTTAGTGGATGCGTTACCCAGACTTTTATTTCCTACTGAAACATTCTTTCCTTAAGGCAATGAAACCATCACAACATGAATCAATATTTGTAATTTCTCACTCACATCCTCCCACACTGAGTAATTTATTCATTTTGTATATTTTTGCTTTTACACACAGCATCTGTGTAATTTGAAAAAGAAAAACACAGGTGTCACAATTTGGAGCACTATAATACTACAAATTGATATTGATAAATGATTATGGTTTATTTGTTGTCTTCCCAAAATCGAGCCTGGTTAAGTTTATTTGCACATCTAATTTGCAGTCAAAGTGTGTGACCGTAACTTCAAATGTGTCTGCATACCTTGGGACATTGAAACAAGAATAAAATGACATAAGGAAAGATTTCACAGTCCAGTTCTTTGGCCTCCTGTTCTTTTAAGGTGACATCCTGGCTGTTACGGGTGCAGGTTTAGCCGATGTTGGTAGACTAGGCAGGTGAGGCTGGCATCAGAGCACTGGAGCTGGTTAACCCGAGCCCCCAGGAAAAGTGCCAAGCTAGACGTTTAGTGAATTTACTGTATTGGCCACAGCCTGAACCTGAAGTTATATGACGCTCCTGGCATCTCGGACCACCGTTCATCCATCCTTTGGCTTCTGGAATGTCTTACATTTCCACGGATGGCGGTCAGCCCTGATCTTGCTGCTTGCTCCAGCCAATAAAGGCAGTTCTTTTCATTTATTCTAAAGGAAGACATTTCACTTTGTGTCATAATAAACCCACCTCACTGGAGATTAAGGAAAGGCTGATTGGTATTTATCTAGTCTTGCGTTGCCAGACATTCCTCCTCAGCGCTGCGGAGGAGGGTCTGGCTAGTCCACACAGCATTCCGGGATGGGAGAAAAACGTGCTCTGGTTTATTGCCATTTCTTTAAACCACTCACAATTGTCTTGGGTGGTGCTAAGCCCTGGACAGAGCCACGGTGCAGCTGCAAAAGAGCCTCGGGAAGGAAATTGTTTTGGTGGAACGTGCTCATTCAAAAGTTATTTTAGTCGTGCAACAGAAAACTCAGATTGGACAGATAGTCTAGCTAGCTGTCTGGATTTACCCTGCAGAGATCTAAGGAGCAGTTAACTATAGTCCTCATACATCCACCGGAGTTTAAAATGCCAACACAAAGAAAGTGGAAGGCTACGGACATTTTGGCTGAAATGAGGGACATCCGGCAGAATTTCTGGCAGCACCTGAACAATCCCGGAAATGAAACGCCGTCGATATAGACTAGTATTTATCTGATCTGCGCTTCTTTGTAGCCTCTTCTTTCCTTGCAAAATGAAAGGAGTTGAATGTAGTGCCTTCATGTTTTACCCACACACAACCTGTTTCAGCTTCTCCCCTCTGGTAGGCGCTACAGAACACTGTTCGCCAAAACAACCAGACACAGGCACAGTTTCTTCCCACAGGCTGTCACTAAACACCAGTCCATGGTGCTAGGATGGACTGTGTAATAAACCTGTAACATCAAGCATTCACCTTTCAGTAAATTATATATTTAATCGTTAAACCAGCCTGGTCTCACAGAATTCCGTGAAATGATCACAAACTGTTAACAGCGCATTACGCGGTGGTGGCACAGAATGTGTGAAAATTCCGTGTGGCCACCACGGAAAACAATGCCAAAGTAAAGTCAATGAGAAGATGACGTAGCATTAAGAGCAACAACCCTAGCGAGTAGTATGAAAGCCCGAAAATTCGCGTAGGGTGGTTGGTTGGGGTGGTGGATGGGTCAAACAACAGGACTTTCACCCAGGAGACCGGGGATCGTGTCCCACGTGTCACGTTTCCTAACCCTAACCGTCCCGCTCTTCTTTCCTAAACCCAACCCGTCCGCTGTATATGGCTGTCCCGTTCTTCTTTTTCCTAAAAAGTCGTTGTTGTCCCGCCCACCCACGACCTTTTCCTTAACTTAAGGGGCCGTGTTAATTTCACGGAATTCTTCCGTGGGCCCATCACGGAATTTTCGGCGATTCCGTGAAACTGCCACAGATTTTGAGTTAAGGGGCCATGTTCATTTCACGGAATTCTAAGATCAGGTTGGTTAAACACAATTTAAACATGTTTGTATCTGTCAAGTATACACTGTATATATTGTCATATCCATCTAACCACCCTTTTTTATATATACAACTTATATCTGTAGATAGTAGTCAAATATTAATGGTTACCTTGTTCAGCTTTGTTGTCCTTGTTTTTAGCTGTATGTCTACTTTGTGTACTTTGAGAGCAACACTAAAGTCAAATTCCCTGTATATGTTTACTACTTGGCCATTAAATCTGATAGGAAAAGCAGCACAACATTATTTTTATGACTTCTTTCTGTAGAAAGTGGTTTTGTTAGTACAAAATTATTTTCTCTTATCTGATCACTTTCAATTCTTGACTTGTTTTGGTAATGGAACAGCCTTCTTACCAGACATACACCTCTATGCTTCCCAAACCTTCCATACTCTTGAGGGGATAGTCGATGCAGCTGCATCTTCTTCAGTGAGGTTCTGGCGGCTCTATGCCCCCCTCCTGTCACCAAACTGTCCCTCCATTTTTATTGGCAACTTATGTTTGGCTCTCCTTCGTATTTCATTAAATCTCTTTCGGCATTGGGCTGCAGCTCTTGAGACGCTAGAGCAACTGTTTCTTTGCAGTGCCATGAATTCACTCTTGGGAATTTTGCACTTCCTGCACAAGGACATCACTTTCTTCCTGGGACAAAAAGAAATTAGCAAACTGCAGAGTGTCTTTCCATTACCAAATTGACAAGTGTCCTTGTACAGCAAACTTCTTTTAAAATGATCTACCAATTCAGATATTTCCAAAACCTTGACTGCAGTTAGTTTAGGGTTTCTGTCCTTAATCATGTCTCTTACATTTTATGTTCACATGCAACTAATGTGCATTTTCCTAATGCATTATGGAAGAAACATACTTGCTGCCCAGATGATCTGTACTTGAAATTGTTTTTTTTCCCTCCCAAAGCAGGAACTAGTGTGACACTCTGAAGGCCTGGTCACACCAACATTTAAACTGTGAAATTGTGCAGCAAAATAATTGATTTCAGTGGAATCGTTGCAATAAGCAGATCCGCTAGCAGGGTTTAAGTAAATCTACGTAAAACTTTTGCGTTAAAGGCCCAGTGTGTAACGTGTTTAGTTGTTCATTATCAAAATCTGTGTTACCCGTTCACAAACTTGTCCTTTTTCATGAATATTTACCACCACCATCAATTCCAAATATTCCTTTTGGCTTGAAATTTTACATTTGCATTCGCATGAACTGGGGTAGACGCTCCATATTCATGTGCCATCTTGAAATACGTTAGCCGGTAAGGGACATACAGGACATACTGCTCCGCCTTTCGCGTTTTCTCTGTCACATGATAAACTCACAGGTGCTGCTAATGCTGCTAATGGGTATCATAGCTTCCTGGCCCCGGCAAGTTTGAAGAAGGAAACATGGAGGACCACACGTATTCAAAATCCAAATTTCAGTCTTCTTCTTCGCCCAGAAAAAGAAAAAGGATATTGAAAAGAGCAAGAGACCGGCTTTTTGAATCGTGAAGGCTACCGTATCTCAACGCTAGATGGGAGAAATTCCTACACATTAGACCTTTAAGTTGAATATTGATGAACTCCGACTTACTTGCTGTTGATCAATAGCAAATGGTCCTGACATTTTAATAAACAGACTATGTTTTATATATCCCTGCTCTTCTAGAACATACACTACTTACCAAAAGAGGCATGCAGTTATTAGACTAGAGTCAATGGTAAAAACTTTGCTTCCTGAATAAATTGTGTGAACTTTGTCCAGTAAGTAACAAAGCTAGCTTGTATCCAGCTACCGCTAGAGAGTGCTGTTGTGAGTGACTAGTGCTGGCATGTTCCTGGTTGGTTACAGGGGTTGATGCATAGACTGTATAAGTGAAGCCAAAACATCTTGATTGTCCGCTGGTGGCTGACTGCAGTGTAGGTCATGAATATGCCCAAACTCCATGTTAGCAGATGGGACGTCTTTTCATCTAAATTTTTCCCAAAGATTGTTTCTGTCATTTTAGGTATTTCTTTTCACGCTGATGTTCGTTCAAGTGTTAGTTTTTCTGATAGGTTTGCTTTTTATTATTTATTTAAGGCTATAAAATGGGGTGAAACATTGTGATTGACAACTGTGATCTGCTTATCATGTATCTGGGATATTTGGCTTCACATGTGAGCACCTAGCTCACTAGCTACCGTAGTTCACCAACTTGACCCTGGAAGTAGTCATTATGTCACCAAGCTTCTGTAGCTTGGTCACTGTGCAACTTTCTGTTGTGACCAGCAGTCACTGAGAGCACACGGATTTGACACCCAAGATGGGTAAAGTGCTACATCCATTATCTGTAACTGCTTGACAGGGTGTCCGATCCTAGCTGACATTAGGCAATAGGCAGGGAACACTTTGGACAGGTTGCCAATCAATCACAGGGCTGACACATAGAGTGCAGCCCCCTTACTGAACTGTATTTTGTATTTTCGGGTGGCAGCAGCTCAGTCGGTTAGGAACTAGAGGGTCGCGGTTCAAGTCGCCGCACGGACCAAAGTATGGAGTGTGGACTGGTAGCTGGAGAGATGCCAGTTCACCTCCTGGGCACTGCCAAGGTGCTCTTGAGCAAGGCAGCGAACCCCCAACTGCTCGGGCGCCTGTCCATCAGTCGCAGCCCACTCACTCTGACATCTCTCCATTTGTGCATGTATAGGACCTGAGCATGTGGGTGTATTTCAGGTCTGTGTGTATGTGTTCTAACAACAGAGTGAACATTCTTTTTATTTCCCCCGTAGGGATCAATAAAGTATAAATAATTATTATTATTATTATTATTATTATTATTATTAGGGCCCGAGCGCCGACAGCGGCGAAGGCCCTATTGAAACTGAAGGAATTATTATTATTCTTTTTCCCGGCAAATTAATTGGCTTTTTGAGGGGCTTAACATATTCAAAAACTCACCAAATTTGGCGGTCGCATCAAGTCTGGTGAAAATTTACGTATTTTAAGGGTTTCGGGAAAAAGCGCGCAAAAATGGCTCGCTAGCACCCCCTACAAATGTTAAAAAAAATTGAGCCCCTGCAGTGCGGTGGGCTCAATTTTTTCAACGTAGACTCATGAAACTTGGTACACATGTGTATCAAGTCAAGTCGCACACAAAACGTCATTGGAGCCATATCCTAAACCCAACAGGAAGTCCGCCATTTTGAATTGAAAGTTCGAAATTAGTGCGATTTTGGCCATTTCCACATGTCGTACTTTAACAAACTCCTCCTAGAGATTTCATCCGATCAACTTCAAATTTGGTCTGTACCATCTTAAGAAGTTAAAGATGAAAAGTTGTTAAAAGAAAAAAATTTCGTCATAGGGCGTGGCCGTGGCGGTGCGGCCATTTTGTGTGTTTCGCCACCAAAAGAGGAAGTTGCTGTAACTTGAGTGTACATTGTCCAATTCGCTCGAAACTTTCCGGGATTCATAAGAGTCCAACCCTGAGGACAAATAAAGGCCGATATTTACTTAAAGTCATAGCGCCCCCTAGTGGCAACAGGAAGTAGGCCTAAAAGTCAAGGTGCTATACTTTAACAAACTCCTCCTAGAGATTTCATCCGATGTACTTCAAACTTGGTCTCTATCATCCCAACACCTTAAAGATGAAAAGTTATTAAAAGAAAAACTTTTCGTCTGACGGTGTGGGCGTGGCGTGGCGGCCATTTTGAGTGTTTAGCGATGAACAAAGAAGTTGTTGTAACTTGAGTGTACGTTGTCGTATCTGCCCGAAATTTCTCACGATTGATAAGGGTCCAGGCCTGAGTACACCTACAGGCCAAATTTGAGTTTTGGTCATAGCGCCCCCTGCTGGCAACAGGAAATGCGCCTTATATGACAAACATCATCTGATTTACATGAAACTTAGAATGTGTGGTCTACATGTGATAATATGATCCTATAATATAACCACGCCCACTTACTCAGGCCACGCCCCCTTTCATAACATTTGAACCGTTTAAGGTAGAGTTCTGTGTGAGGTGTCATTGAACTCGGCAGAGAGTTGCTTCTTCATTGGTGATGGTTTGGCCCGCCCCCTATGCGTAAGCCACGCCCCCTTTCACAGCTAATGAACTGTATGGCGTAGAGTCTTGTGTGAGGTGTCATTGAACTCAGCAGAGAGTTCCTTCTTCATTAGTGATGATTAGGCCCGCCCCCTATGCTTAAGCCACGCCCCCTTTCATAACATTTGAACGATTTAAGGTTGACCATTGTGTGATGTATCAATGAACTCAGCAGAGAGTTCGTTCTTCATTGGTGATGGTTTTGCCCGCCCCCTATGTTTAAGGTCACGCCCCCTTTCATAAATGCTGACCCATCTAAGGTAGAGTCTTGTGTGAGGTATCATTGAACTCAGCAGGGAGTTCCCTTTTCATTGGTGACGATTTGCGGTGTCTGAGTGCCGCGCAAATGACGGTCGCAAGGAGCGGCGACCGCCGGTAACCCCGTCGCGTGCAGAGGAGCGAGGGCCCGTCCATCGCTGCTTGCAGCTTTAATTATTATTATTATTTGTAAAGTAAGTCATATTTTTAATAAAATTCATTTTGCTATGTTCTGAACATACATTAAAGCTTTAGTGCGTAACTTTTTGATATTAATGAACATCCGTTACATTCAAGCCATTGCCAAATAAGTTTATTACAAAGCTAATTAAGATTATGAGCTCCACACAACTCTCTCTGTATTTCTCAGAAGATTGTGTCGTCCGGTGACTTTTGCGTGCAGATACTTGAGTGACGATAATTGCCTCTTCTGAAGAATCCATCATGTTTTTTTAATCCTCCGTGTCCTCCTTGCATACTAGCAACTGCGTAGGGGAGGGGTGGGGGCACGTGCGCGATCACGGAAGGCTTGTATCATGTGGATGCGCCAACAGTGTTGTTGTTGGTACTTAGAATTCCTCATGGGGGAGACAGAAACGCACTATAGCTTTAACTTATTATATACTGTCTTATTATTAATATTATTATCATTCAACCTTCTCCCAGGTCACACAGCTGCTGTATAGCCTCAGCGTCCTGCAGGAACAGTCCATTGGTGCACAGGAAGTGATGGGTTTAAAAGTTTTTAAAAGCAGTAAACAGCAGTGTGTTTGGAATCGGGAACTTCCCTTAGAAAAGCCAATAAAAGAGACAACACACCACTGGCCATGCTGTTTGAGTGATGAGGATGCAGCTGAAACACCACAGCAATGACAACCAAAAATAAAGACAAAAGGAATTCAAATGAAAAAAACTCATGGATTTTCCTTTTTTAAATTGAAAAGTACTGTGTCAAAAATGTTCAGTTCCAATGTTGGTTGTCCCACTTCCAACACAACCTTTAGTCAGACTGAGGATTTTTCCTCCAATTAAAGTCAGTGATAAATGTGATATCCATTGCTTTCTGTCCTCTTTATTTTCTCTACTCACTCTTTTTCTACTCCTCCATCTTCATTTTCCCTCCAACTATATTTGCCCTCCCTTCTTTCTTTTCTACTATTCCTCTTCTCCAAACTAATTATATCTATCTCATATCAGACACTCACAGATTGGTGGCCACCATGGGGAGAATAGAAAAAAGAATATGTGAAAAAAAAAAAAGACAGACTATAAGAGCAGAGAGAGGGGGGGGATGACTGCTAAGAAAGAAAGAAAGAAAGAAAGAAAGAAAGAAAGAGAGAGAAATAAAGAGGGAGTAAAGCGGAGGTGTCAGAAAAGTGACACCTAAAGTAAATCGGCATGCAGCTGGCCTGCAAATATCATATAGGCTACGATCAAATCTCACGTCAAGTTTAAACTCGTGTACGCAAGTTTTCGAGTCAGTGTGGACTTGCGGTGCAGCATATAATCAGTTTAACAGGAGAAGGAAGTCATCAGTTGATCACTTATCAGCAATGGCAGAGCTGGCTCTTTTAGAAGACCTCTATGCGCCGGTTCAACAGTGCACACATACGCACACGAGCCACGGAGGAGCGCTCCATCGGATTGATTAAGGGCAGATGGCTCTGTCTTGCATCAGCAGGAGAGGGGGGGGGCTACTATACACGGCAGAAAAAGTCTGCAACATTGTTTTAGCCAGTGGGGTTCTGCACAACATCGCGCAGGAAAACAGGGTGCCATAAATGTAGTGATGGAGCCAGCTCACAGTTGCCTGGCTCTGACTCAAAAAAACATGATTAAAATAAAAGACACTGCATAAACTCTGCTACTGTGTGTTTATTTAAATATAGGTACACCGTGTAGGCCTAAGAGATTGCAATAAGCCTGTGTATTACTATTAGGACTATAGCATACATATGTCATACATATGGAAGGAATTAAATAAACTTCAGCTGGAGTCCGATTTTACCACAGCAACACTGTTGACTGCATCAGTGATGTCTTTCCATTCCGCATTCTTTCTCCACCCTTTAATACCAGTTTTCAGGCCAAATAGTACACGTTAGTGCAAATGAACCTGAGACATCAGGGTTTTAATCTCCACCTCTGAAAAGTGTCCTTGTTTTTTTTTAAATTTTTTTTTAACCTTTATTTATCCAGGCAAGTCGATTGAGAACAATTTCTCATTTGCAACAGCGACCTGTCACATTCACACAGTTACACATTCATACCTGAAAGCTGCCCAGTACAACCACAGTCTGATCTGCTGGCCACTGAGCAGCTCCACTGGTGCGGTTGGGGTTAAGGGCCTTGCTCAAGGGCACCTCAGTGGTGGTAATGAGGGAGGGACAAGCGCTGCTCTTGCACTTTCCCCACCCAGATTTTATCCTGCCGGTCTGGGGATTGAACCTGCGACCTCCACATAGTGCATAGGCTAGAAAAATGACATGCTGTTCAGCTCCGTGTAGTGTTCTTCTTGGATTGTAAAGTCCCACCAGAAATCATGCAGAGTTCTGCAGTGTTTAACCCATATAAAAGCCACACTGCTTCATAAAAGCCACATCCATTATATATTCATTCACAGATTTTTTTCCCCCCTGAGGCGACTATTTAAAGTGAAAATTATTAATCTCCCAATGGCTCATGATGACCTTATGGTAAGCTTTGTACCATAATCTATATGGTATGGGAATGTCCAAAGGTGATGGGCTTCTTGGTGAAAATCTACCACCCACCTGTGGTAAATGTATTCCCTTTTTTCCAAAAGTGCTGTTCTGATAGCAGCAATCTGAATCTATGTTATTATTACTGCACAAGTAAAGCCTTGATCAGACAGATCACGTTTTAGCAGCCTGGGGCAGTTTTTTGTAATTGTTTTCAATGAGAGTGAAGTGTTTTGCCCGCTGCTTTTGCGTTGCTTAGCACCTCCTGTTTTTCCAGTGCCAGTGTTGTTTATGGTTGCAATGGCGCTGCGCTAAGCTAAAAGCTAAATGGGTAAAGTTGCTGACTTTCAACTCTTCTACAGCGAGTCATCCAGTGGAAGTTTACCGGCAGGTAAATGCAGATCTCCAGTTACTACTGCCATTCATCTGCATGTATGGCAGTACAGACAATCTTAAGTTACCAGCTAACGCTAGCGATAGCTAGCTAGCTTGGTTGGCATGACGCTGAACAAGACATTTTTAGGTGACCACATTTACAAAATGAAACTCATGCTGCATTGAAGACTTGAAACTAGTGATTGAGGCCATAAACTAATTATGAAAATGTTTATTGAGGTAATAAATCAAGTGAGAAAAAGTGTAATTTCTATAGAAATTGACTATACTGTCAATTCGTTTTTTATTTGAGGGGCTACTGGAGGAGTTTTGGTATCTTTAATCAAAATAGACTTGACCCTCCCTTCGCCAGCAATACATTTTTCTATGACCCTCCAAAATGTTTGGGAAAAAATGCATGACCCTCCCCAACAATTTATTGATGCCTTTTGTACTGGTTTGTGCTTGGCAAAGATATACAGATAGCCACTGTTTTAACCATGACATTACTTAACCTCTGTTTTCTCATCTTACACATCACACACTACTATTATGGTGGCCATTTCAGTAGATTTACTCACTAACATTGTTGTGGAAACACAATAAGCATGGAAACTAAATGCACACTTCTTGCATTACTGCATTACTTTAAATACTAAGTTACTCCTCTAGTAAACTAGTATTCACATGAAATAAAACAATAAAACATTGAGACCATTCAACAAAGCACACATATTGACAGCTGGCCCACCCAATCAGAAATTCAAAGTTAAGTGTGTTGGTGTGCAAAGCGCTGCAACAATCACAACAACTATGGATTGCTGGCCAACAACTGGAAACTTTATACATTGTTCATCTGCTATTTCATTACTAAATTCACTTCTGAGACTTTTTTATGCCAGAAATCAACTATGTAGAGCTCAAATATGGGCTGTTTTCCGAAAATTGATGGCTAATTGCAAATTTGGTCCGACTGTGTCGGAGTTCAGTCTGACGTGACAGCCGGCGGGTGCCTGCCGGTGTCGCTGGCTTCCCGCCCGGCCTGTCCGCCTTCACAGACCCCGCTGTGAGCTGGCTGGAGCTCTATAGACAGGATTGGAGATGAGAAGTTTAACTGACACATAACCGCGATCAGCGCTCACACGCTCCACTTAGCACCAACTGCAATGTTTGATTTTAAATGAATGTAGCCTACAGGCAGTCTAGCACAAGTGGATGATCAGTGTTTTCCGTGGGTGCTCGAGCTTAAGGTAACGTGAAACCTTTGAGCTAGTCAGCTTCATTATATTCCAGCTCCATGTCAGTGACGATGATTTGGCAACAGGTGGCGCAGTTAGCTATAGGGTTGCATTCTCATAGAAAGCAACTCCAAACTCGTGTTGCTGTCATGTTGCGATTTTTGTTGGGTCAGACCCATCTGCTAGCAATGGGGGGCCGAGACTGAGAGCTACATTGAAAAGTATGCACCAAACAAGCCACTTTGAAATTTTGCTGTTTTCATGAATGCAAAAGCCACCCGCCCCCTAGACTAAAAAACGTTGGGTGACCTTCCCCTCAACAAAGAATAAAAAGACATGACCCTCCCCTATTTTCCTCCGGTGGTCCATTCCATAAATACCCAAACGGTCCCTTAGATAGAATGCAGGTTTAAGGCACTTCCGCATTGGCTTCACTTTTTAGGCTCGAAAGCTTCGTACATTATTTTTTTAAGTCTATGTTACAACCATGCAACCATGTACTAGTGTTAAATAGGACGAAGAAAGTATAGTACAGTGCCTGTTCCATTTTGTTTTAACTGAAATAAAAATAAATAATTGATCACAAAAAATACAAGCCACATTGATTAGTGTCACACCAATGGCAAAGCAAACAATAAAAGCAGTGCAGCAATTGGAATTTTGACAGTTCTATATTGTGCTAAAGTTTACTCAATAACTGGACAGTCCGTTTGCAATATCCTCCCTCTCAACAATTTGAACTTAAACTTCTGGGTCTCACTGTGGCTGAGGGAATTCACATGGAGGCTCGAGTGCAATATTATAGGTTTAGCTCTGAACCAGCTTTGACGTCTCTGTCATCTTTCCAAGATGTGTGTGTATAAGGTGTGTGTCTGTGTGTGTGTGTGTGGGGTGGGGAGGGGGGGGCATATTTGTGGTTCTCACCGTTATGGTTATAGGATGTGCAATATCTGATAGGGCACTGGTGCAAATTTGAGATGGTACTATTGTGCAATTGTTTGGGCAGTTTGGCACTGTGCAATACATAAGTTATTGATCACAGCATGATTTAATGGGAAATGTGCATTCTGGGTAGAATTAAGTGCAATATGAGGGGGAGGAGGTGCTGTGGGTTCTCTTTCTCTTTCTTCTGTGAGTGTGGGGAAAGGTAAGGGGGTCTTGTGTGAGGTTTATTAGATGTTTATTGAACGCAGTTGGATGAGATAATGTATGCTTATGTTTTATGTATGTCTACTGTATGTTTATTTTGTTTATGTGCGATGTGTCGCCATTTTTTGTTCTCTCAACTGACCAAGACGAATTTCCCCTATGGAAAAGGCTTATCTTGTCTTCCCTGTCATGTTGTTTCCGAGCCACACACAGCTACAAATCAAATGCACTTTATAATCTATCTTTTTAATAAACTGTCTGTACACTTACAAAGTTCTCAATGCTTCGGTTAACATGTAGGGACCCTCATTATGCTGAAGTATGGTGATGTTTTGAGGCTTTTTAGTGGTATAAAATAGTGATTTGTTTTTACTTTCCCTGTGCCCCGAATACTAGCATTGTAAGCTAATCAGCGTTCTGCGCTAGCTTGTTTCAAGCTACAAACACATTCAATTAGCATGAAAACATGTCCCAGAGAACGATCGAGTGGGTACACATCTGTTATTAACCCCTAGGTTCGTTTTGCGCCGGAATTGTCCTTTAACTATGATTACAAGGCATCTAATGGAATCTGAGAATCTGGAACCTTTATATCACAAGTGTCTGATAAAATGATGTAGTATTTCTTGAAAACAGCAGGGTGGTCATTTTGTAAAATGCACTGATGGTTATGGGATTGTAAAGCTGCTTAAGGGCCAGCAGCAGCAGACTATGATTCCAGCAGGCAGCTCCTGCTGTGAATGTGTGATGTGAGTGTAAAGCAATACGAGAAGGGAAGCTTTTTAAGTCAAATTCTCAATCCTGATTGTTTGAAATCTTCCCCTGTAAACTGGAGGGTGTGTGCATGATACTATTACCTCCCTCTTTTTTTACTTTTATATTAAATCTCCTGTCTAGACTTGTTACATTTGGTTTTGGATTTGTGAAGATTGCTTTTTTTTATTATCTATACTATCATCTGATTATAATAATACCAGAGGGAGGAAAGTAGGCTAGTTGCTATGGCAGCAGAAATAAAAAGGCAAGATTATATACTTTTGGTTTGAAATGACTTTACAAGTCAGGATGCTAATTTAGACATCAGGGTGCATTTTGTTATTTATAACGCATACTATCATATTGTGTATTTTGATTTGTTTTAAAACTATGATGTTGTAAAAGTACAATTATTGTATAAGGTCACAGACTCACAGCTCAAGGCTGATCCAACAGATGTGGCGCTGTGCCCACAAGGTTTAGAGCTTTGGAAGATATAGTTGTGATGCTGACCAATAAATAACAATTGTTAAGGCCTGAATAGCAGCAGTGAATAAATTAATTGAGCAGCTCGACTGCGCCGCTGTAAGGCTGTAACGGTAGCGAGTAGTATGAAAGACCGAAATGCTGCGTATTGAGGTTGGTTGGGGTGGTGAATGGGTCCAAACAACACAGGACTTTCACTCAGGAGACCGGGGTTCATGTCCCGCGTGTCACTGAAACATACATTTTGTAACCCCACCCACGATCTTTTCCTAAACCTGTCTCATTCTTTTGCCACATGTCAGTTAAACGTATGTCCCGACCCAGAGCGTCAAAAAGTGACCCCAAACATCCCGACCAAGCGCGTCTAAAAAGACGCCAAAGAAGACTTTTTGCGTCAGTAACGAACGCCAAAGGTACCTGACCAAGCATCGCTTTTTGACACACTGGGAGTGAGAATGCGTTGGTTACTTTGGTGTAGTTTTAAAAAACACATTCTTTGAAAGTGTGGAAAGACTAAAGCAAGATTATTATATTTTCACAACTGTATCAGTTTCCTTGCAACATTAGCACTTACAATATGTTGTGTGTCTGTCCGCCTGGCCAATGCAAGTCCAATATTCACTCTCCTTTAGGCCCAGTTCAGACCAAAGATTTGCAACAAGACAAGTTAGAACTTGCAACTACTTGCAGTTGCAAGTAGTTACTTGCAACAAGCCAGCCTGCAATGTTCTGAAACCTGCCAGTTTACACTAATGCGACGAGATGAAATGGTGTATCATCTCCATAGCATCGACTCTTTGTACTTTCGTTGTAACTTCCGACTTTCAGGCTTTTTTGGAACTGGATATATCATTTGTTGCAACTATATGAATGTGGATAACGTTAGTGATAGTGAGATGCTTGCTACAGTTGCATTCTGAATCTGCGAAAACATTTTATTTGACTGATTCACTGCTTTGTTCTATCGCCGCTCCCTCTCGTCGGTCAATCTCAAGCTCGCTCGACCACATTACCGTGCTCGCAGGCGCTCGTTGAGCCTCTGTCTAAAACTCTGCCATTTCGACCAGATGGCAGTTTGTAACATAGAAATAAAATGGATTATGGATCATTTAATTTCTATAGTTTGTAGCTGACTTTACAAGCTGACTTTGCTATTGGTTGTTGAAACAGGTGACGTCCCTTACGTTCTAAAACCAGCCACTGGTGACTTCACCAGCTGAGTCGCAGGCATAGCAACCCTTTTCACATTACATAAAATATTTATAAAAATATGAACTAGTGGAGCTTTAACTTTCTTTCAACTTGTCTTTATTGGAAATACAATGAACGGATTCAAAAATGTATATTTCGCACTTTGGTTGGATTCATATTTTATGAACAACACGTGTAATCTATGTGGAACTGCTTCACTGACCGTAAAAGAGAGACTTATTCTTGCATTCAAAACAAGCTTTGTTTCATAGTGCTTCTACAGATTAGAATGTGCCTGTAAAAATCACACACAGGGTATGTAAAGCAGTCCTATATTCAAAATTAATGAGATATGTCTCTCTATAAAATCACCTGAGAGTTTTGGCTTTAGAAAAGCTGGGAATAAACTAGAGGACTTTGAAAATTATGCACAATTGTGCACAGGCTCACCATCATACATTTATCAACAGACAATTTTGTAGAACAGAGGAGTCTCTGTCTCGCATTGCCAGACCTCCACTGCGCTGCAGAGTAAGGTCTGGCTCCTCCACACGTACATTCTGGGTGGTTTGCATTTCTTTTAAACCAATCACAATCGTCTTGGGCGGCACTAAGCTCCGGACGCAGCAATGATGGCTCTGCAAAATAGTCTCGGTAAGGAACTTGTTTATGGTGGAACATTTGTACCCTGTGAAAGACAATATTAAATGAAATTAACTGTTCACACATTACAGTAATGTGAGCAATTTAAATTAGCTGGATGCATGGTTAAACATCATTTTCTCTTACCAGTGTATCGGCGTGTGTATTTTGTCCATAGCAATCCCGCCAATCGGTCCCAAAACATCCCGTGCAGAGAGTAAATGCCATAAGCGTATTCTTTGTAAATCTTTATAATCATTTCCCGAAAGAACCCAGCAGGCTTGTTGCACGATCCAGATGTTCTTCAAAACCTGCCATTTTTAGCGTGTAGTAAGTTTGTTGTTGTGAATGGAGTTTGAGGATGGCAACACACATCCGGGAAATGAACTGTCGTCGATCCAGACTAACCTTCTACTGATCTGGTCTGGTCAGACACAGACAATAAGTCGTATGTGATAAAAGTCCAGGTCTAGCATGTTATTCCATTATACTCACTGCTATGATTATTATGTGTCATAATAGGCTCCTTCGAGATGAACTGCCTGTAAACTCTCGCCTGTAAAGTGGACGAGAGCAGGTGGCAGCAGCCAGGGGCGGTGACAAAAATCCGCGGTCAAGTCCAGCCGTTTCCAGCAGCCTTCAGGCTGAACAGGAAGTCACAGAAACACTCACATCCTGTTAGATCTGATTCCAATTTAATAAAATGTTATCAGACCCATATACCAGCTTGTACACAGTCTCCAGTTGTTTTTAGTATGACAGAGTAGCTGTTGCTGATGTTAATAAATGACTGTAAATGATCCGTAATCTGGATTTAGTCTCTGACTTCTAAACGTAACTATCTGCCACACGTGTTCTGTACAGAATAAGCCTTTGAATTAGAAAAATAGCAAATCAAATCCCTCCAATTCAAAAACAATAAAAAGTTTAAATAAAATATCATCATGTTGAGTTGATTCGGAACCAATCAGCAGTTATATCAACTGAAAGCCAGGCGTTTCCCAGCATGTTCTGGGTCCGCCTGAGTCTTGCAGTCGGTGAAAAGCAACTGCGCTGCCTGCGTCTCAAACCTGCGGCCGCCTTTATCTCGCAAGGATATCGTTCACCGGTAATCGATTCTGCGCAGACCTGGCTCATCTCGAACAAGCCTATTTCTCTTTGTCTCTCTCTCTCTCTCTCTCTCCCTCCCCCAACCGGTCAAATCAGATGGCCGCACCCCAAGAGCCAGGTTTTGTCCGAGGTTTCTGCCTGTTAAAAGGCCGCTGTCGCACCAAATGCTTGCTCTTAGGGGGAATAGTTTGATCTCTGTAAATTATAGAATGTGGTCTAGACCTACTATATCTGTAAAGTGCCCTGAGATAACTTCTGTTATGATTTGACACTATAAATAAAACTGAATTGAATTGAATAGACAGAAAACTGGGAAATTCTGTGCATACCAATAAGTCCTCCAAATTTAACAACTCTTGTTAGCTGATGCTAACAAAGTTGTCTTTTTTGGGAGGACAGTCTCGTGCATGCAAAGGCAAACAAATCCAAAAACAATACAAGCAGTAAAAATACAACAATAAATATATTTAATACAAATAACTGCATTGCCCTTTGTCAGGCAAAACATGCTGTCTGCATGTGCTGTCACAAATCATTTCCCAACCTTTTCATAACCTGATTATAATAAGAAAAAGCTTTTTAGGGCTCACTTCTCAATTATCTACAGCTATCTGCAGACCTTGAAATGAAAACATGGGGATCAAGCACTTTGAAAGCAACTCAGCTTTATTAAATCCCTGCAGGAAATGACAATATATGATTGATGCCTTGGGTAACTGTCTGTCTCTGTTAGGCCGAGAAGGTACACGCATACAGCCACAAAGCCTTTGATACAGTATGCAAGTTTAACGTTTTTCTTAGTCATGCTGTAATGGCAAAAATTACCTTTAACAATGAAATTAACTATATTCTTTTACATTTGTGTTTAAACTTAGAATATTCTCTATGTAGAACAGCTGAAATCATAAAACCTTGTAGAGACAGAAGTGTTTTTATTAGGGCCTCCTTCAGCCTTCTGTTTTGTGACTTTAGGAGATAAAGTTAGATTGGTAATCGTAAATAGTGTGAACTGTGTCTCGGGAAAATGCAGCCTTCCTGTCTCTGGCAGCTGAGATTAACAGGTGTTGTGTCTTCTTTTAAAACAGGAGCAAAAGGCACAGTTGTAAAGAACATTCCAAGCTGTTTATGATATTTTGTTTAACTGTTGGCTCCTGCTAAAGATAATTTGAAGGAGGAGTGTAACTGTCTGTTCTAAACTATATATGATAAACTGATCTGTATCTCGTCAGACATACACTTTTGCACTGTGCTGTTGCTAGTACCTGTGAAACTGTATCTCTCTGTATTTGCAAATATATACTTAATTAAATACTCATAGACCAAACTTTGGTTTTGTTTCACAAATAGTCTTCATTCGTTTCATCTTGTACCTTTTTGAAATACATCCCGGATGCAATAAGAAACTTCACAATGCTGATATGATACACAGCACCGTGTAGACATGCATATTGTGCCCATGGGTGAGCCCACATGCAACCATCCTGTACCTTTTTATCTTGCACGTATGCTTGTACGTACAGGTGCCAACTTGTATGCACCAATATGTGTGTGTGTGTGTGTGTGTGTGTGTTTTGCTTGTGTTCTCCTGTATGAGCATTAGTGTGCGGCTGAGGTGATGGGATAGAGAGAGGACAGGCAACCGTGTGAATAAGCCCTCTGTGTCACATCAACTCAACAGTCAAAAAACTCTGCGCAAGACTAATAAAGTTAACTTGGACAGGAGAAGAGGGCCAGAGCATGGGGGTAAAGTGACGGGGCAGTGGGGAGGGAAAGGGAAAGAGGAAGACGAAGAGGGGACAAAAAAGTGTAAAACTGTGAAGGAGACTATAGATGTTAGGGAATAAAGGGTGAGAAAGTAAAGAAAGTAAAATGGAAAAAGGACTGAGTTGAGGATTGGGCAGGAAGGGGGTTTACCAGAAAGGAAGGGTGGAAGGAGGGGTGAGGAAGAGGAGTTGAGGACAAGAGGGAGGAAGAAAGATGAGGAGGAAAGGTGAGTGGAGACAACGTAAAAAGGACAAGGCAGGAGGTGTCACATGCAGCGTTTTGCTTGAGTCACGTCGAGTGTAAGCACTGTGTGTGTGTGTGTGTGTGTGTGTGTGTGTGTGTGTGTGTGTGTGTTTGTGGGTGTGACAGGGGGAAAGGTTGACGGGCTTATGATGTCATCAGGCGACATTTAGTTGACAGGGGCCACGCAACAGATGGGGCCGGGGGTTGAGAATGAAAGTGTGTGTTTGTGTGTCTCTCTGTATCTTTGCCTTTGTGTGTTCATGTCTGTCTACATTTGTGTGTGTGTGTCTGTGTGTGTGTGTGTGTGTGTTTTGAGTGCAGGGACACCTTTGGTTTCAGAAGTGATGTGACGCTAATTGGTCCAAAAGGTCACCAGGTTCAAGTTCCGCGTTCATCATGGGGGCATCACGTCTGCTCCTGATCATGGTCAAAGTTTTCAGGTACGCTGGTCTTTCAAAGATGTGAACTCTTCTTCTTCTTTTAGGAGTCAACCGTTTGGAGGTCCTTCTTCAAGGCATGTACAGAATGAAAGGTTCAAAAGGACACCGCTGAAAAGAAGGGGAAGACTAGCAGCATAAATAACAGTTCACGTGGTCTGTTTCAGGGCTGGATTGTAGTGGATTTGGGCAGACAAACTCTATAAACGCTATGCTTCACACCCTCCTGAGGGAAAAATTGTCCTTTTTTAATTCCACTACATTTATCTACCAGCTTTAGTTAGTTACATTACAGATTAATATATTTCAGACAAAACATATGATCATTTTACATGATGCTGGATCTTGAAAACATAACCCAATAGTAAATCAATCGACAGAAAATTAATCAGCAACTATTTTGATATTTGATTATTAGTTTGAGTTATTTTATTCAATCAAAAATGTTCACTGATTATAGCTTCTGAAATGTGAGGATTTGCTGTTTTTCTTTGTCATATATAAGTCAATAATTCAATATGAATATCTTTAGATTTTGGACGGTTGGTCGGACAAAACGCACGATTTTAAGCGAACGCTGTGGGCTCTTCGGAATTGTAAATGGCAGAAGAGTGGGTGTTGATGTCATTTAAAATGTAACGTTAGTTTTTGTAGTAAAGGTTTAAACCCCAGAAACCATTAAGTTCTTGAACTCCAGAAAGTCTAAAGGGCCGTCCACACCAAGAACGATAGCTATAACGATGAATACAGTATATAGTTTTAAAAATCGTTCCCACCCAAGTATCGTTCGGATCACTTTCATAGCGATTTGATGAACGACAGAAACACTGACAGCCAATCAAAATCCATCTGAATTTACAATATGGCACGGCAAAGAGAGACACTGCGGAGTGGCAAAGTAGGCAAAATAGAATAGAATGTATCTTATTGTATCAGTAATTATGCAGCTGCCCCCCCTTTCCCCCCTTTATATCCACCCCTGCTGCGGAGAGATGTGTTTCACACAGGTTGTGGCATGATGTGAGTTTTCCAATCTTTACCGGGCTACGATCCTTCAGCTCTGTGTTTTTAAACATCAGTAGCCTACTTTGAAACTATTTCTCATGTCACAGAAACCACTGTGAATTCAGATTCACTGAGTGAATCTTGTGTTTTGGATGTTATTATCATACTGTCGATGTTTTTGTTCCGGTGCTCTGCACATGCAGATGTGATCACATTCTCTTAAGACATCCATGGATGTGACACCCGTCCGCCTGCTCTGATCCCCGGCTCTCGGGAGCTCAGAACAGAATGTTATCGTTCAGCACTGTGGATGCTCACATTGTTATACTTATGGACAGGCCTTTACAAACTGGTGCATCGGTTGATGAACCCTAAAAACCCTAAGAAAGATCATCTCAGTTTTCCAATGAACTTTTTTCTTTTGTTTGTGAAAAAAGTGCAGTGTCAGAACACAAACAGTCGTGTCTTGCTTACTGTAGTCTAGATCATTGGAATTATCAGTGGATAATTGTCTTACCATCCGCTCTGTGTGTTGCCGTTCTCAAACTCTGTTCGCTTCGGGAAACAACAACAAACTTCGAGCTAGCAAGCTACATGCTGAAAATGGCAAGTTTAGAATTTTTTTTGGATTGTGTAACAAGGCTTGGTTCTTTTGGAGAATGATTGTAAAGATTTAGAATGAAGAATTTAGAGTAAAGAATATGTTTACGGCATTTAGGGGACTGCTGTGGACGAAGTACACATGATTATGTTAAAGGTCCCATGGCATGAAAATTTCACTTTATGAGTTTTTTTTTAACATTAATATGAGTTCCCCCAGCCTGCCTATGGTCCCCCAGTGGCTAGAAATGGCAATAGGTGTAAACCGAGCCCTGGGTATCCTGCTCTGCCTTTGAGAAAATTAAAGCTCAGATGGGCCGATCTGGAATCTTCCCTTTATGACGTCATAAAGGGAAAGGTTACCCCCCCTTTCTCTGTTTTGCCCGCCCAGAGAATTTGGCCCGCCCATGAGGGAGACAGAGACATCATGGATTGCAAACAAGCGAAGCATGGCAGTTGGTCAAGGCCACACCCCCACCCTCCATCTTGCCCCCCCTCTCCTCCTCAATAGCATTTAAAGCTACAGACACAGAAATGGCACATCCTAAGGCAAGCTCATTGTGGGACTGGCTCTAGTGTCTGTAATTCTACACCAAGGCTGAATTTCGGGAAAGAGACTTCAGATACAGTATTAGGGGACCACTAAGGTCTATATAAAAGAGACTTCAGATACAGTATTAGGGGACCACTAAGGCCTATATAAAAGCATCCAAAAAGCAGCATGTCATAGGACCTTTTAACCATGTATCCAGCTTAAATAGCTCACGTTACTGTATTGTTTGAACACTTAACTTAATTTAATATTGTATGTGGTGTTTTCTTTTGTGGAGTGCAAATGTTCCATCAAAACAAGGTCCTTACCAGGACTATTTTGCAGAGCCACGCTTGCTGTGTCCAGAGCTTAGCACCGCCCAAGACGATTGAGATTTGTTTAAAGAAATGCAAACTGGTGCATAGCCAAACCTTACTCCACAGCGCTGTGGAGAAAATTCTGACAATGCGAGACTCGGTCCACTGTATCGGTCCATTCACTATGTCCATTATTTTCTTACATGTCGCCGACCTGCATACAACACAACTGTTTCATTGTTTGTTCATTTTAATTAAAATACTGCAGCACAGCTCATTTTAGCTTTCATATCCTTCACGAGAGCTTCTCTATTCTTTGTACTTGTTCATAAACTATAAGTGCAATTTCCCTTTCCTGCGGTGTAATGAAAACTTTCATACGATTTGTTTGCAGAACAAACAAGCACTTTTATTTGATTGTGTTCATATCTAGTCATTTAAATATATGGAACCCCAGGTATGTAGTCATAAAGCCTGAACAAAATGACTAGATGTTGATGTTCAAACTGAATGAATCACTTTACACATTGCAGTTACAACACAGCATCACACACAGCACTCAGGGCAAAGCAATCAAGTGCACCTCAAGCCATTAGCAAAGTCATTAAACTGTTAATTGATGTCAGTACACACAACCTTAAAGGTTTCCTAGTGTTTGAGTAGGATGGATGTGGTTTGTGTTCACCGTGAATTAATAGTAATGCCGAAGCCATACTGAAAACAATATGTTTAATCATTTTAATAGATTCTCATATCCCAAACAAACAATGCAAAAATGTCTCCAGAGGAATGTAGCAGACTGATGGTCAAAGACCTTAAGCAGCGGCTTCAGCATCATTCATTGGCCTGTTTGAGCTTGTAAACCAGTCTTATACCAGCCAGTGTATTTCCAATACACATTTTTTTTTACATACTTCTCAAACAATTGCTACAAATTGCCAGGTGACATCATACACAAATGTTCATATTTGTGTATTCGTTTCTGTCTGCCTGCTTACTGGACATCAACTGTTGCTGTGTTTACAACCTGTCTAGTGTATATCGAAGACGTTTCACTTCCGGGATTGCTCCGGTGTTGCTGGAAATTCCTCCGGATGTCCCTAATTTTCGGCCAGATGTCCGTCACCTTCTGCTTTCTTTGTGTAGGCATTCTAAACTCCAGTGGATTTATGAGGACTATGGTTAACTGCTCCTCAGATCTCAGCAGGGTAAATCCAGACAGTTAGCTAGACTATCTGTCCAATCTCAGTTTTCTGTTGCACGACTAAAACAACTTTTGAACGAACCCTGTTCCACCAAAACAAGTTCTTTCCCAAGGCTATTTTGCAGAGGCACCGTAATTGTGTCCAGCGCTTAGCACCGCCCAAGATGATTGTGATTGGTTTAAAGAAGTGCCAATAAACCAGAATGCGTTTTTCTCCCATTCCGGAATGCTGTGTGGACTAGCCAGACCCTCCTCCGCAGCGCTGTGGAGGAAGGTCTGTGGCAATGCAAGACTACAACCTGTCCGACCTCTCACTTTTCTTGCCCTGTCCGATGTTGTTGTGACAAGGTCTTAATCACTTTGGTGAATTCAATGTTAACATAACTAATAGAGATGATGGCCGCAATTACAGATGAAAACCCAAATTGCAATATACCAAAATTACCCCTTCAGACATTATACAACTTCACAGATAAAAACTGGCCAAAGAACATTAATTTTATTTAACACTTTAGTAGAGTACATCTAGCAAAAAGGCCCTTCGTCACAAAACAATAAATCTGAAAGACAGTGATACAGTGCAAAAACATTCTCTCATTTGAAGAAATAAACTATTGGAGAGTGAAATATTTATCACATTTAGTGTGATGTGAGGCAAATCACAAATTCATGAGGTATTTTCAGATTTCATGCTGTGTATTAGTTTCAGTTTACACTCAAGCCCCAGATTTATAATTATATAGTACTTGTGTCTATATGTGCAATTGGGAGGACTGAAGTGTGTGTCCTTAAATGTTGGGCCTTATTTGAGTCACTGACGTGTCATTTATTCCTCAGTTACTTAAAATAAATATTTTCTCACATTTTAAAATGCCCATTTTAAATATGCCCACACGTACTGCACGGAAGAATGTGTGACATTACATACTCTGCCTCTCTCCCAGATGCTACTTAACATATTCACGTCTTTGGGGTATATAAATAAATTTCCTTCCGCTGTCCTGCTTCTGCTGGCTGTGAGAAGTCAGCTCAATGGTTTGGAAACAGGCTAAAATGATCCCCCAGGGTGATTGAAGAATAAAATACTGGAAAATACTGTAAAGCAGGCTACTGGGGGACACATTGTGAAATGCCTAGAGCTGCAGTTTTATTAGAATAACTGTAATAAAAGTCTATCTGAAAATAAATGTTTCACAATGGAAAATATTATGAAACCATACAGTACAGCCCTCCACTCATACATTTCTGTCTGATTTGCTTGTAAAAAGCTACTAAGCACAGACTGCAGATCCATTTTTCTGAATGACATCCGAAAGGCCATTATACACCAGAGGCAGGGCGGATAAACAACAGGAAAATGTGAAATAATTGCCTGCGAATATTTCGCATCAAAACTATTCATACCGGCAGCGATGCAAATTCATGACTATTTCAATAAAAGTTTCGGATATTCACGCCAGCTCATCTTATCGTGTCGGTGTGACAGTTTGAAGTCCTTCGAGGACTGACCAGACGAGAGATGGTGATCAGAGCCGAGGCGAGTTAACATTCAACGGTGAAGAAATCAAGTGAATGCACAGTAGAGCTGTCAATCTTTCTCTATAATACCATTCAAATTTCATTTGTTATTTTTTTTTTGCTCAAATGTAGCCTGTTATTAATATGTACCACACTACTCAGGCTTATGCATTGTCACTGCCACTATAAGGCATGAGGTTGTTGTTGTTGGACATTCTGTCCACTAGAGGGACTTCCAACCTTTAACCTGTACTTGAAGGGGACCTATGTCATGGCGCATTGCATTTCTGGCACGCCGCTTTGTTTAGATTAATTTTCCACCACGAGCACAGAAAAATCAAACTTGTTTCGGAAAAAAATGACAACGCTTAATTGCCACCAGGGCTGTAGTCAAGTCCACCTTTGTCGAGTCCAAGACAAGTCCAAGACCAGGACTGAATGAGGCCGAGTCCAAAGAGGTTCAAGTCCAAGTCAAGACTCCAAATGAGAGACAGTCAAGACCGAGACATAAAAAAAAAAAAGAATCCTCTTCAAGACCACTCACTTACCTGTTCATAATGTATGTGATGTGAGAGACAGTATATCTTCTATTTTAAGATGATCATTTTGCATGATTACTTGTAATGATCAAAGAGCAAGTGCAGAGTAACACACTTTAGGATCAAATTAGGCCGTTACTTACTTTAAGTAGAGCAGTTTCACATAAAGCTGAAGTGCAACTTCACATTTTAGATTTAGAAGATATTTTAGAGTCTTTATTCTGGGGTAACAATGTCATTCTGGACTGCCAATGGGAAAAAAACATTAACAAACAACACAGGTGTCACTAAAAAAATTCATAAGTTACCATTTTTTAACTTATTACTTGTCCTTAAGAATCCATAGTACAAAGTGCTCGTCGACATTGTGTCTGTGGCCAAAACGAAAATGATTGATGCCTGATGATTGAGGTATGACGCAGCCAGGTGTATACCAGGGGACCAATGTTAATGCCTGTTCTAGATGGATTTTGAATAAAACCAATACCTGTTTTTTGAACAAGCGCACTTCATCAATGGTTTAGACAGAGGAAGATACATATAGTATATAGTAGTATATATAGTGCTGGACCCGGTCGAGACCAACTAGAATATTTGGCCAGTCCAATGGCTGAGTCCGAGACAAGTCCGAGTCCAAATACCAACGAGTCCAAGACGAGTCAGAGACAATAGAAAAGCATCTGAGTCCGGACTCGGACTCAAGTAGTACAGAACTGATTGGCCCACGTTTGTAGGGCTGTGTATTGGCCAGAATCTGGCAATACGATACGTATCACGATACATGGGTCACGATTCAATATACTGCAATATATTTTGATACTGTGCGTCAGGCTATATATTGGGATAAAGTATAATTTTAGAAAAACTAATATTTAAAAAAAGACATGATGTGCATAAAAGTCAAAGAAGTTTACTTTAGGTAAACAATTCAGTACACAGAAAATCAAACTGCCAGTTTGGGATTGTGGTTCATAGGTTCTTATTGAGCAAATTTTATATGCTAAAGTAGGCCAAAGTTCAGCCATAGCTACATTGTTAGCTTCTAGCTAAGGACACTAGTGGTGCGTAGCATAGCCATCTAGCGGTAGCGAGTTTAAACATAACATAAACGTGAACCACTGTCTTACATGAATATTTTTGCACGTAAAAAAAAAGAAAATATATTATATTGCGTTTTTGAAAATCAATATATTGCAAAATAAAATATCGCGATACTCAAGTGTATCGATTTTTTCTTACACCCCTTCACCCCTTTTTGTGAAAATACTCGTGACAAAAACAATAGTTTGAAAAAATATCTTGACATGGGAATCAATCGACGGTGTGTAAAGACCTTTATAGTTGACATTTCCATTCAGTATTTCAGTGACAAATAAAATGATTGGTTAAGGTTTTGAGTGTACAACGTTTATACATACTGTACAGCAAAAATGCCATACTGACTAATCAAGCAACAGTTTTCTATTGCACCACAGAATGCAATATTGTGCAAATAGCACTTTCCGAAAGCAAAAATTTAAATAGAAAGTATTGTGCAATGGTCATCTGCAGTATAATTACCTTGCACACTTTTTTACAGCAGTGATTATGTTTGCTGCGGCCCATTGTACAATTTAAATGGATCCACCGGCCAGCCAATCAGAAATAGTATTAGAAGTATTTTCATTGGTCATGATATAACTGTAATTAAAAGCGGAAGAACAGGGTCCATATACACACAACTACTGTGTGTAGCCTACTGTATATGAAATCATGACTGTTAAAGTTGATTTGATGAACTTGTTTGCAAACAGTTATACATACTTTTGCCCAAATGGAACAGGGATCCATTGATAATTTAACAGGAACTCTCTCAAGTGCACAGTCCACGTGGGAAAATCAACCGCTGGTTTTGTGTTTCCTGAAAAGTCGTCTTTGTGGACACGTGGCGGTTTGGTTTCAGCAGAGCTGAAGAAAGGGGTCAAGAAATACAAACTGTCTTCTTTGTGTTGTCATGGTCATTCACAGGGATACAGATGTGAGGTGGCACACACACACTGGGCGTAGAGATGTTAGGATGGAAATGTGTCGTGGCATGTAGATCAGCTGTGATTCCCTGACTGCTTTGGCACCTGTCACTTTTTTTTATCCTTCTTTCGTTCATTCTTTCTTCTACGCCATAGTTGTCCTGTTCTCTCCACCTTTATTTACAGTCCTCTTTTCTCTTTCGTATGCTCTCCGCTTTCATTAGACACCTGTCACTATCCTGTCCTAAACCGCCGCTTCAGCCGACAAAACGTGTCCGCTCGCCTTACTGTCACAGCCTGTGTGTGCATGTGTGTGATTAAAGAGACAGAGTGTGTGTCCAGTTGAACTGGAGCGTGTGTGCGAGGGTGTATTTGTGTGTGTGTCCAGTTGAACTGGAGCGTGTGTGCGAGGGTGTATTTGTGTGTGTCCAGTTGTGTCAGCCATCCTGTCAGTTGAAAATCATGTGCAAGCCAATGAAGGCTGCAAACTAACTTCCTAATACAGGATCTGCAGGCTAGTCACTTCAGCAGTGTTTCTCACTCTCTCGCTTTGTAGACCTGTACGTCTCGCATGGTTAAATATGTCCCTGGCTTACAGTATGTCTCTTTTGCTCTCTGTCTTTCAATGACCTTTATCTTAATGTCTTTATATTGTAGCTGTTTCCATCCAACAGCAATATCTGTTTAAGTGTACGCTCTTTTTAGAATATTTTCACCACTTTACCTCACAAGAAAGCCTTCTTGTCAAAGCCTACAGACCGATAGTTACGTATTGTAACTCTAGAGTCTATGAGTATTAGGCATAGCCCTCTAAGAGCTGTTGCTAATGGGGTATTCCCTTCGCGCATGCGCAGTCGTGAAGATTTATTTCGCACCCTGTGCCCCGCACAGGCCTCTCTTACGTCCGCAGATACTGTATATTACTGCTGCGCGACCAGAGATCTGCTCCCAACATCAGCATTTTTTTTCAGCCAATGTTGATGAAGCAGGTGGCCTGAATCGTAGAGGGCTATGCCTATACTCATAGAATCTGGAGTTACAATACGTGACTATTGTTCTATTTCGTATAGGCTTCGCCCTCTAAGAGCTGTTGCTATTGGGTTAAGGGCGAGGCTGATGTAGTCAATGCCACCTGCGACACAAGGTCTACAAGCAGAACATAGACTAATTTGTCTTCCTATTTACACAGGACAAGGTTTAATGAATCAAAACACACATTATTTTGATGAGAAAAACCCTGTCATCATCATGAGTAGGCCTATTACTGATCGTAAGGCCCATGTCATGTGGATTGTGAAAATGTTTTATAATGACAAAAAACTAATATGACAATTAATAGGTGCAAAAACCCCACATTCCTCATAGCCACTCCAGTGCAGGAGGATGGAGACAGCAGCAAAACCAAACCTGCATCATCTGCCGTCAAGTGCGGGTAAAACTGTGTGAGACATGGAGGACTGGAGGATAAAAAACAGATGAACGGGCACGGGGATCCCCAGAAAGCCACTGCGCAAACGTTGGCCACCGTCATGCCTCTGAGGAGGGCCGCGGACGCTCGCAGCGCTCTCGTGGAGTGCACCTGAATGTCCTGAGGGGGGTTCCACTCCCTCCGTGCTTTAGGCCTGGGTGATAGCTTCACACAGTCAGTGAGACAGATGCTGCTTTGAAAGAGCCGCACCCTGTGAGCGTTCTCTGTAGTGAATGAACAGCTGCTGTGTTCGTCTGATGTCTGCCGTGCGTAAAACATACTGGAATAACGCGCGCACCAGACAAGTCGGTGAGACGCCTCCTCCGCGTTGTTGTTATGAGGCGGAGGGAAAACTCCCTCACCTGAAAGGGCTGTTAAATGATGGATTTGGCTGTAAAGTGGCCGCACTCTCGTCCCCTCTAATGGAGAGGCAGGGCGATGAAACCGACAGCACGCATAAATCACTAGCCGACGTCAAGGCGAGGAGAAACTCTGTTGTCAGTGACAGCATCCTGAGAGAGGCTTGTGCCAGAGGCTCAAAAGGAGGATTCCCCAGAGCTCGGAGCACCAGGGCTAAATCCCATTGAGGTGGGAGAGAGCGCACAGCAGGTTTCTGTCGTCTGACCCCCTTCAAAAAAGGTTTCACCAGGGGGTGCGCAAAAACTGACCTCTCTCCATAGTCCTCGTGGCAGGACGAAATGGCCGCTACGTAGGCTTTAACTGTAGACGGAGCCAAATCATTATCCACCAATGTTTGGAGGTAAGTTAACACGAGGGGCAGAGGACACGATGTGGGCTCTGCACCTTTCTCCACACACCAGCGCTGGAAAGCGGACCACTGCACCACGTAACACGCCGTAGTGGAGGGGGCTCTCGCGCCCTGGATAGTGCGCACAACGGTAGGGGGCAAGCCTAGCCTCTCCAAGCGCTATGGCTCAGCCGTCAGGCCCATAGTCACTGGCTTATCACTGGGGGCGGGGATATCACACCGTTCAGCTGCCATGGGGTCCCCGCCAGTAGTTGAACCAGGTCGGGAACCAGGATGCGCTCGTGCGTTCCGGTGCCACCAGAATGACCGATAGGTTCTCCTCCTGGATGCGTGCCAGGAGGCGAGGAATCAGAGGGACAAGCATAGAGGAGAGCCCTGGGCCATGGTCGGTGAGAGAAGGCGTCGACCCCGAGAGGTGGGTTGTCCCGTGTGTTCGTAGAAAACCACAGTGTGCACTGTGTATTTTCTCGTGAGGCAAACAGATCCACTTTCGCTCTCCCGAACCTGCTCCATAGCCTCTGTGTGGTATTCAATTTCCATTCGCTTTGAGAGGCTATGTCCACTCCACGCCCAGATAAATTATTGTCTGTGAGGGGACCAACGAGCTCTTTTGCCAGTTTATGGCAAAGCCCAGTGTCTGTAGGTGCTGCACGACCTCCATTGTGTGGAGCGCAGCCATAAAGATTAAATCGTCCAAATAAAAAAGGACTTTGATCCCTTTTCTGCATAACGGCTGTAACGCTGTCTCCATGCATTTGGAGAACGTGGTGCCGTCTCTAGCCGACGTTACGGTGTCGCCGTTGTGGCCAAAGCGCCGCTCTCTAGGAGGTGTGTTCCCGCATTCCCTCCGCCACCTACAGCTCGTGGCTGTCCAAGGCGCAGTCTTGCCCCCGCAACCCACCGGGGGCGATGGCACCGCCCAAGAGCACACGTCTGCTACTGGTTGGGAGTTGTGACCTGTGCAGTCAGATGTAGATATAACTCCGGGGACAGCCAAGGTTAGCGGTCATGCTAGCAAAGCGGTATTGTTCTGCGCCGCGGTCACCTAGGTGGTACACAGGTACGTGCGCTCAGTGAAGCGAGCATGGACCTGGTTTCAGGGAGATGGTGGTGTGGGCTTCTGATTCACACAGGTCGAGAACAAAAACCTTAGCGGTGGGCAGGGAGCCAGCCCGCTACGGAGGAGAAAAAAGAGGAGAACGGCGCTGGTGTGGTGCTCCCCTTCTGGAACGGAGACAGTCGCCGTGGCGGGACTCCATAATCCTCTGCTGTTACAAGCTCCAGTCCTCCCAACAGGGGGGGACGAAAGAGTGGCCCGTGCGGGGCACAGGGCGCGAAACAAATCTTCACGACTGCGCATGCGCGAAGGGATTACTCCAATAGCAACAGCTCTTAGAGGGCGAAGCCTATACGAAATAGAATCCAGTGACAAAAAAAGTATTTTACCGTGAACACGGAAGTTGCTGGTCTACTGCTGCCTCAGTCAGCTAGTTTGCTTGTGTTATTGTGTCACTCTGATGTTTTACAGAGTTAGTTTGGATTCCATCTACGGTAGGTAATACACTGACTAGTACCTCATTCGTCACTTCAAAAAATCGGAACTATCCGTTTTAACAATATTGTAAAATCGGGTCTATATCAACATGATGGAATCAGCGAATCAACGAGAAGATAAGAGGATACATTTGAAATACGTTTATTTACACATTTACATTGACAGTAGAGACAGTAGAGGCCCAATTGACATTGAGTTGACTTTTTCCAACTCTGTGTTGCTTTTTGGACTCTTTTAGCTCATTGTTTTGGCTTAACAACCTACTCGTTTACAAGACAGGTATGGTTATACATTTTTTTATACTACTGCAGACTGTACCTGACTATCAAGCAGAAACAGGTAGCTGTTTTCAACATAACAGCTCTGTATGCTACCTTCTCAGCACCAAATGGCAGAAAAAGTTAGCAATAGCTCGTGAAGATACAACATATACCAGCTTAAGACCACTTTTTTCAGGTGTTGGTGGAGGAAAAAAAAACTACACTTAAAAGTTGCTCTTTGTCTTGATGGGTCGCAAGGCAATTGTTTTCTAACATGTTAGCCGCAACATAATAATCTAATACAATCTGATCTAATAGTGTTTTTCCATCATGAGTTATCATGTTTTTTGATATATATATATATATATATATATATAAGGCCTCTACTTCAGGAGAATAGAACATTGAGAAAATGTATTTTGATGGAGATCCAACTTACATTACAACACAAATCTCGCTTTCTTTCTCTTTCTCTCTCCATTGTTCGAATTCTTCTGTCTGTATTGATCTCTGTGTCAGTTTCACTGTTGTAGTACCAGCTTGTGTCTTTCTTGGTTTCTGTCATCCAGTCACTTCAACCCTGTTTTCAGCATGTCCGCCTCACACTTATGTCTGCCTTTGTTTGTCTTGTTGTCCTGTCCCACTCCTTGTCTGTGGTTGAAATTTGAACTTGTGATTCTCTTTATTCAATGTCCATGCGGGAGCGTGTCTATGTTCCCCGGGTCCTATGTTCCCTGTGTCCTATGTTCCCCTCTTTGTATGAGACTGGGGAACATAGGACCCTTTTTTTGAAAGGGTCCTATGTTCCCCGGTCTGTTACTTTTTCCACCATTACTGCCAAATTCCATGGCTTACCCTAACCCTAAACCTACCGTAAAGATTGATAGATTGCGGGGAACATAGGACCCTTTTCCAGAAAAAGGGTCCTATGCTCCCCAGTATGTTTGCTACAGGGGAACTAGGACCCTTTTTGGGAAAAACGGGGAACATAGGACCATTTTTCTAAAAAAGGGTCCTATGTTCCCCGAGCGGAGAACATAGGACCCGGGGAACATAGGGATGACCCCGTCCATGCCTAACAAGCTCTGCTTTTCATTTTCTCTCACATCGAAGTCTCTCCTCGCTTTCCTCTTTCTGTGTCTGTTACTATAATGGAAATCTACTCTTTGATGTGCTGACCCATGACAAAATGACACAAACCAGTACAGGGTGCGAACTACGGGGGAGCTAGGGGGAGCTTGGCTCCCCTTAAAAAGACATGGGCTCCCCTGAAAACGTGATTTGTGAAATTTTGGCGGGTGTGTCATTTTAACATGCAATTTCAGTTTTGTGTAATGTGATCATCATGGATTATTATGTGTAAAATTGCAAAAAATATCATTCATTCATGCATGACGGCGATTTAAACCTAATTCACTTCAATAAAGATAACTATACATGCTATTCTTGTCATGGCGTGGCGGCGCTGCGGTGCAAATTCAACTCATGTTAAGTACATGTTAACTCAAAGATTCGTAGAAAAAATATAAAAGTTGGAGGCCATTAATCGGCGCGCAAAGTCCTTGAAATCCATTCTGCAGTTAGCATTTTATAGCCATGGCAAAAAGAAAACAAGGCAGTTCAATTCATTTTGGTTTTACTAAGAAATTGTGTAGCGATGACGTTAATAGCACGACCGATTCACCTGCTTCAAGCCCTGTTGGCACACCTCCCGCCAGGGTGACAACGCAAGAAGAAGCTGAAGAAATAATGTCCTCTCTAGCTGAAGATGGTGGTGGTAACAGCTCGTCAGAGGCAGGGCACGATCCTAACCTCTCTTGCTCCTCTCTCCCGTTAAATTGGAACAGCCAGCAATGGAGAGACTGGGAGAGCCGATATACGTGGCTGTTTGTTAAGGATGGAAGCTTGGGGTGCGTCGCTTAGGCCTAATTGAACGGAGGAATTATGGTATTCTTCGGCAGCCTGAGTAACTTTAACCGTTGTTCATGTGAAATTTCAAAGACAGCCTGATGCTTTGTTTATAGACTATTTGTGGGTGGCTGTTTGCTGTTTGACCTATCAATTCCTGTCGATAAAGTATAGTAGGGTAAATCCTGTATAGTGCATACACTTGTAGCTGTTATGTATCTTTGTAAGTCGCAAGCGCACGACCCTGGTGAAAAAGTGGGCTCCCCTAAAGGCCACGGTATAGTTTGAACACTGAACCAGGGTAACTCTATTACAGTGCATGCTTTTCTTTGTCAACATAAAGAAACCAGTGGGCTGTATTTCATGAGAAAGGATTCCAACACCGGGACGTACAACAGTCTGCAGCTAAAGACACAGAGCAGACCAGCTGCCCTTGAGACAGCATGGACACTGCCGCTGTCGGATAAACAACACAGACGGAACTTAGTATTGCGTTTGAGTTAAGCTCGTAAGTTTGTGTAGTGTTCAATATGGTTGTTAAATACACTTCTGCCATCTAGTGTATATTTTTGTCGTTTACCAGCTAATGGCTGGTGAAAAGAGTTGTTATGAATTATTTATTTTATTTATTATTACATTTTAAATAAATAATTTAAATTTGAGCCTTAGCAATAAACAAGCCGTTCTTTAATCTTTTTACAATTTTTGTTATTTAAGTTAACATACTATTTCAGTTGCACTTTTGATAAGAAGACACATCTGTGGTTTAACCTTATCTTTATCTCACTTAACTGCTCGGTGTCTTCATCTGGAAATGTGCTGCTTCTCCATTCCTGTCCGTGTCTCCTCTCGCATTAGCTCGCAACATTTCCGCAACCCCACCTCTCTTACCTATCCCACCCGTTCCACACACATTCAACACCTTGTTGCAGGTGGCCTGTGGAACTGCCAGTCTGCCACTCGCAAGACTGAGTTCATCTCTGGCTTTGCCAGCCTGAAATCCCTTGACTTCCTTGCTCTCACTGAGACCGGGATTACACCGACCAACACATCCACCCCTCCTGCCCTTTCTTCTGCCTACTCTTTCACCCACACACCAAGACCCACTGGTAGAGGTGGGGGGACAGGCTTACTCATTAACCCCAAGTGGAGATTTTCTCTCTACCCATTGCCACAGTTCACTCCACAATCTTTTGAACTTCATGCTGTCACCATAACCCATCCGGTACAACTAGTCATCATTGTTATCTACCGCCCACCAGGTCCTCTGGGAGAGTTTTTGGAGGAGCTGGATGTCCTTCTTTCAAACATCCCTGAAACTGGCCCTCCGCTGGTACTTCTGGGCGACTTCAACATCCAGACAGAGAAGTTAGCTGCCTTTTCTCACCTTCTCTCTTCTTTTGCCCTCTCACTCTCTCCTTCACCACCCACTCACAAAGCTGGCAACCACTTAGATCTCATAGTCACCAGAAACTGCTCTACAGCCAACCTCACTGTTACTCCACTCCATACCTCAGACCATTTCTTCATCTCTTACTCTCTCCCGCTCTCCCAAGCTCACAACCATATCTCAAGAGACACCATACCTGTCCGCCGTAATATTCGTTCACTCTCTCCTTATTCTCTGGCGGCATGTACTTTATCAACCCTCCCTCCATCCGACTCTTTCTTACTCATGCCTCCCAATGATGCCACAGACACTCTCTTCTCTACTCTATCCTCCTCTCTCGACTCTCTCTGCCCTCTTACTTCACGACAGGCTCGCAAATCTTCCCCAGCTCCATGGTTATCTGACTCAGTACGTGCTGAAAGATCAACTATACGGGCAGCGGAAAGGAAATGGCAGAAATCTAAACACCCAGATGATCTGCTTACCTATCAGTCTCTTCTTTCCTCCTTCACTGCCTCTATTTCTGCAGCCAAAAGCTCTTTTTATCAAACCAAAATTGAATCCTCTTTCTCGAACCCCAAAAAACTTTTTTCCATCTTCTCTAACCTCCTAGATTCCCCCAGTCCACCTCCTCCCTCCTCCCTCCTACCAACCCACTTTGTCAACTACTTTGTTAAAAAGATAGATGACATACACTCTTCATTCTCAACCACACCTCCTGAAATCACCTTACCATCCATCACTTCCAGTACTCTTTCCTCTTTCACCCCTTTATCTCCAAACCAAATTCTTACTTTGATTACCTCTGCCCGCCCAACCACCTGCCCCCTGGATCCTATCCCTTCTCACCTTCTCCAGTCCATTGATCCGGACCTCCTTCCTTTCCTCACCCATCTCATTAACATCTCCTTGTCAACTGGCTGTTTCCCCGATGCTCTCAAAGAGGCAAGAGTGACCCCACTGCTCAAAAAACCAACACTCGACTCCTCTGATGTAAATAACTATAGACCCGTCTCCCTTCTTCCATTTCTATCTAAAACTCTTGAGCGTGCCATTTATAATCAACTCTCTACCTATCTCCACCAGAACAACCTTCTTGATCCCCACCAGTCTGGCTTCAAGGCTGGCCACTCAACAGAAACTGCCCTCCTTGCTGTCACTGAGCAGCTTCACATCGCTAGAACAACCTCTCTCTCTTCCATTATCATCCTTCTGGATCTTTCTGCTGCCTTTGACACAGTGAACCACCAGATCCTCATTTCGACACTCCGAAATCTGGGTGTCTCAGGCTCTGCGCTCTCATTACTCACATCTTACCTGGCAGACCGAACCTACCGGGTAACCTGGAGAGGGTCTAGCTCAGAACCTTGCCCACTTAAAACTGGGGTTCCTCAGGGATCAGTCCTGGGTCCCCTCCTCTTCTCTCTGTACACCAACTCTCTCGGGTCTGTCATTCAGTCGCATGGCTTTTCTTATCACAGCTACGCAGATGACACCCAACTAATTCTCTCCTTTCCTGAGTCTGAAACTCAGGTAGCAGCACGTATCTTGGCCTGTCTGACTGACATCTCTTCTTGGATGTCCACACACCATCTGAAACTCAACCTCGACAAGACTGAGCTCCTTTTCCTTCCAGGGAAGGGCTCTCCTACCCAAGACCTGACTATAAAAATTGACAACTCTGTGGTAGTCCCCACCAAGACTGCTAGAAACCTGGGTGTAACACTTGACAACCAACTCTCCTTCACTGCTAACATTGCTGCAACCACCCGATCGTGTAGATACATGCTGCATAACATCAGAAGGATACGTCCCCTTCTAACGCAGAAGGCGGCTCAGGTTCTGGTTCAGGCTCTAGTCATCTCACGTCTAGACTACTGCAACTCCCTCCTGATTGGCCTGCCTGCATGTGCCATCCAACCCCTGCAGCTCATTCAGAATGCAGCGGCTCGACTTGTCTTCAACCTCCCCAAGTTCTCTCACACTACACCTCTCCTCCGCTCTCTTCACTGGTTACCAATTGCGGCCCGCATCCGCTTCAAGACACTAGTACTTACGTACAGGGCCACGAACGGATCAGCACCCGCTTACATCCAGAACATGGTCAAACCATATACCCCAACCCGCCCACTTCGTTCTGCATCAGCCAAACTGCTGGCTGCTCCCTCACAGCGAGGGAGAACTAATCACTCAACGAAATCCCGACTGTTCACTGTCCTGGCTCCCAAATGGTGGAACGAGCTCCCCATCGATATTAGGATGGCCGAAAGCCTACACATCTTCCGCCGAAGGCTAAAAACGCATCTCTTCAGACTACACCTCGGATAAAAAAAAAATAAATAAATCTTGAACTTGCACTTTCGAACCTGCACTTTCATTTGTCTCTTTGTAGCTTTGCCTATTTAAAGCTACTGTATTTGCACTTACTACTTGTTGTCTGGAGTTTGAACCTTCACAGTTGAAAGCACTTAATTGTAAGTCGCTTTGGATAAAAGCGCCAGCTAAATGACATGTAATGTAATGTAATGTAATGGTTTTGCACAGTTTATATAAATAAAGGAATATTTTTCAGTCATTTCATTCTGTTAAAGAAAATCGTGAAAAAATCATATTGTGAACTTAAAATTGTGAATCGTGAGTTGAGTGTATCGTTACATCCCTAGTAACCAGCATTATCATTCTAAATGGTGCAAAAGGTAGTGACAATTAGAGTTCCAGACTTGAAGAGGACCCCAATGGACTCAGCCCACAAGTCTAGCTAACCCAGTTCCCCTTAAAGGGTACTGTAACTTCATTTTTCTATGTTTTTGTGTCCAAGTGAATGATCCAAACAACAATCTTTGAAATTGGTCCAGTAATAAGCAAGATCGCAGCGAAACAAGCTACAATGTAAGTTATTGGGCAATTGTGCACCTTCAATTTACGTCCACTAAAAGGGCTTGTTTTGCCACTGATAGGCTCAGATTATTGTTCCAAGTGTCTGACAACATTATGGAAAGGATCCCTACAGAGCTCGACCTGTTGTTAAAGAGTAAGATCCTTTTTGTTTAACATGAAACATCCCCGAAATCACTATCACCAAACCCACCAGACTCCATTTAAATAAAACTGTAATTTTATCATCATAAAACACACTTCATTCAAAGTTGGAAGAAACAAAATAAAGCAATATTCATCTTGGTTTGTCTTTCCACTGTTTTAACAATCACCACTCATTTACATGTGAAAATATGCTGGCTCTATACACGCTAAAAGTATTGTTGATTGATTATTTAAATGAAATTTGGTGATGGAGATTTCGGAGCTGTTTCTGGTTAAACAAAAAGGATCTTACTCTTTAACAAAAAGGTCTATCTCTGTAGGGATCCTATCTATATATAATCTTGTCCAACACATTCTCACTCCCATCGCGTCAAATATGGACGCTTGGCCATGTGCCTTTGGCGTTTGTTATTGACGCTAAAAGTCTCCTTTAGTGTCATATTTAGACATGCTTGATCGGGACTTTTGGCGTCACTTTTTGAGGCTCTGGGTCGGGACGTAAGTTTAACTGACACGCAGGACAAGAACGGGATACAAACCCCGGTCTCCTGGGTGAAAGTCCTGTATTGTTTGACCCATCTACCCTCCCAACCTTCCTCCTTACGAGGATTTTCAGTCTTTCATATACTACTTGCTACCGTTGTCGCTCTTAATACTACGTCCTCTTACAGCGCCGCGGTTGAGCTGTTGCTATACCCGGTGCGTTCCATACAGACGCTAAAGGGTGATTTTTGCGTTGGTATCTGACGCTGAGAGCCACTGACCAAGCGTCCGTATTTGACGAGTTGGGAGTGAGAACAGGTTGTGTTGTCAGATGCTTTTAGTGGACGGAAATTGACGATGCGCATTTGCCCTATATGATTACATTGCAGCCCATTTCACAGCTACTGATTACAGCGTTCTCACTCAATACTGGATCAATTAGTCACTTAGACACAAATGCATGGAAAAATAGGTTCCAGGTTGAAAAACAAAAACAAAAAATTGCCCTTTAAAGGTACCCTGTGGATTTTTTTTGTAAACAAATAAAAGTTATGTTTACAGTCAGTGTTACAAACCAAAACCCATTGTGTGTATCCTTGAGTGGTGTTGAATGCATTTCCTTCCTCATAAAACATGTTCAAAGCCAACTTTTCCTAAAATTTTGAATCCTGCATTGTTTAAAGCTTTAGTGAGTAACTTTTTGATATTAATGAATCCACACAACTCTCTATGTATGAACTGAAAATCAATGAGAATCAAATGACACCCACAATGCTTTGCGACTCAGTTGCCACTCGCCAGTTTGTGCTGCCCTTAAGAGACACCTCATGAATCCACAGAGATATGTCTTGTTTATGAGAACCAATAAAAAATCTTGCAAAGTATCTGGCAAAATACTGCACCATGATACAGCACAATGAATGGACATTTCCCACACTGGGTACAACCTGCTCACAGGTTACATTTATCACTCTTGTTTTGTTTGCCATTCTGGAAGCCTTTTCCATTTTATGGGAATGTTTAGCTACCCTTCAGTACAGTGACTACATTACATTACAGTACAGGAGGCCCCTGAGGGATATTAAGCCCTGATCCTGGCAGTGTTTGTGTCCTGCCCTTCCCACTGAAGTATGAAAAAGCATCTACTTTCATGATGGTAATGCACAGTATTAATTATTGATTGACTGATTGATTGATTGATTGGTTAGTTGATTGTCTTGACATTTGAGTCTCCAGGAATGCCAATCTAGGCAGGTGAGAGCTGCTGAGTTAGAATCTGTGAGAGCAGCATCCGGCAAATATTAATTTCCCTTAACCTGGATATGTCTGAGTTAACTTGATTAGAGATGGACTGGGGACTCTCTCTCTCGCTCTGTCTTCATTGCAGGTGCAGACGTGTGTGTGTGTGTGTGTGTGTGTGTGTGTGTGTGTGTGTGTGTCAGTGATGGATGTATTGCAGATGGTCTCAGCTCCATCTAATTATGCTGTGGACACTGGAGAAAGTCCTGCACAGAGGTCACTTAGGACACACACACACACACACACACACACACACACACACACAGAAAGAGAGAATCAGAGAGTGAATGTGCTCGAGGTGCTTCTTTTTAATTTACCTTTTCTTAAACAGAGTCTGCAGTAGTTGGAAATGTCAGTGCGATCTACACACACATATATATTGTATCAAGGTTACCCCCCCCCCCCACACACACACACACACACACACACACACACACACCTTTTACTCCTATTGACTCATTCGCTGGGAATTTGGAAATGTCCAAATTCTTCAACATTGTCGTGTGCTTTGTCTGCACTGTAACTGTTAGACAACAGCTGTGGTGACCAGAGTCAATGCACCTACATGTTAAAGGGATACATCAGAGATTTAGCATTAAGCTTTGTATCAGTAGAAACACGGTAGTATTTTTGAATGACCGTGCTTCTCTCCCTCATGTCCCCCTGAGAGGAGAGATATCTGTATTGTAGATAGATTTATTCATCCCGAAGGAAATTTTAGAACAACAATTATGTGCATTCAAACTACCGCACACATGTACCACCAGGATACATTGGTACAGATCGGAGAATATGCAGGACACTTTATTACAGACAGAATACTCAACACAGCTTCGCCCGCCTGCTATGGAGACCAGCAGTGTTGCTCGATGCCTCTGGCCGGTAAAGGGACATCATCAGCGGGGAACGTTGAACGAATGTGCCGGTGCAAAACTAACACTAGCCAGCCACCTGTTCCATCAATCCTGCTTGCAAGTGTCCGCTCATTAGACAACAAACTGGACTACATCCAACTTCAACGAAACTCCCAAAGCGAGTTCAGAGACTGCTGTGTTTTTGTTGTTGTGGAAACATTGCTGAATAACAGCTATCCAGCTACCAGGCTGGCTGCTCTGTCGCCGGGTAAGACTAGTGGAGGAGGGCTGTGTTAACATGGACTGGTGCTTATATCCAACTAAGTGCTAACTGCTGGTGGAGTTTGTGACTGTTAAATGCCGACCATTCTACATTCCACGCAAACATATAAGTTTATACTCAGTGTTTAAAGCCCACCAAGCGCTAATGCTAGTAGCTATGTGTCTGAACTTTACGGAGCATATGTGTGTGCACTAAATGTAGCCTGTTTCGTATGTCATTTTTATACAATGTCGTTTTTATATATTTTAAATGTGTAACACCACTTGAGCCACGGTGAAACGTTGAAATGACAATAAAACACACATGAATTGATTGCTGCCTCACTGTCTGTCTGTAAACGGTAGACGTGGCTTGGGAGTAGACGCTAAAGCAGCGAAGCAAGTGCATTCTGGGATTTGGTGTCTTTCATCCTTATGAGCCAAAAACACATTTTCTGGCTTTTCTCGGCCTAGAAGCCACCAATTTCTAAATGAAATTCACATTTCTACTACATAAGTGATCCAATTTAAAGATATATTCATCTTTCCAACGGTGAAATATCCCTTTAACATGGCAGAGTTGCAGATTGAATGCTTGGAGATTATGAGGGTGATAATTTACCCCTTCACTGCCCAAAATAAACATAAAGCTGCTCTCAAATACAATAAGCATTGCAGTGTACATGTCTAGGCTCTACATCTTAAGTAGGTTGCATCATAATAACATCATTCATCCTTGAAGTCCAAATGTTGTGACTATTTATGAGAATACTCTGTTCGGCTACAGTGAACCATCTGCTCAACAGCCTCCAGCTCTACTAAATGGACTAAAGGAGTCCAAGTTAAATGATTTTCAACCATAACAGGAAAGTAATGGGACTGTATCTACAGTATACCGCCTTCAGTGCCTTGACTCAATGAAAATGTTGTTGTGCTGCAGCTTAAAATCACAGTGGACTGAATTGAGATAGATTTTTGTCCAGGCATAAATAGATTTTAAGATTTTAATCTAATCTCAATCAACCAATACTTTCACTTACACCACTCACTGATATAAAAATCCATTTTGACTTTATTCTGTAGATTATTGTGATACAAAGCTACCCGCTGTAATAGAAAAATAAACAATAGATCCAATATGAGTTCATGTGAAACACTATCCATCTTAAAGCTGTAGTGCGTAGTTTCTGCCGCCCCCATGAGGAATTCTAAGTAATGACAACAAAACTGTCGCTGCGTCCACATGATACAAGCCTTACGTGACCGCGCACCGGCCTTCTGAGGAACATGAATATTGGTATCAGAGTTTTTGCATATCATTCAAGTCAATGAGATATTTCACTTGATTAGTAAATATTTTAACCTGCTGGTGGAGCAAGATGAAAACTCAGGGCATGACCATGTCAGTATCATTCATCTGGGGACCATGTATTTCTGTTTCATGTCAACTACTGCAGTGCCCGTTCAACAGTGCCTGTTTGGACAACCCGTTCTCACTTCCAACTTGTAAAACACTGACGCTTGGGCAGTGGCTCTGAGCGGCAGATACAACGCAAAAAGCACCCTTCAGCGTATGTATGGAATGCAATGGGCAGTGCAGCAGCTAGACCGTGGCACTTTAAGATGTCGTAGTATTAAGAGCAACAGTGGTAGCAAGTAGTATGAAAGCCTGAAATGCCGCGTAGGGAGGTTGGTTTAGGTGGTGAATGGTTCAAACAACACATGACTTTCCCCAGAGGAGACCAGGGTTTGTGTCCTGTTGTTGTCCCCTGTGTCACTGAAACATACATTTTATAACCCCACCCATGATCTTTTCCTAAACCTAACTGTCCTATTCTTGTGCCGCATGTCAGTTAAATGTATGTCCCGACCCCGTCCATATTTTACACGATGGGAGTGAGAATGTGTTGGTTCTGAATAAACAACACACTCGACACTGCGCATCCTTTGGTCCTGAGCACCTGGCATGACATAGTTGCGTCAGCTAGTAATGCTAGAGTATACGCGTCATTTGCTAACAGCTAGCTATTTGGGAACAGGCTATTTCCGGGAACAAAAGCATTAATTCTGAAAGTTACGTCTGTTAAATGTTTGAGTTTGCTACCATGTAACATATCTCAGGTCTGTCTCTCTTTTTCTGCGAGCCTTTTTCTGCGAGCCGTTCTGAGAAATGCCTGAGAAATGCCTCCTTGCCCTGTGCGTACTCTTCCCCTACCGCGAACAAGCCGGAGCTCAATGCGTGTTGTCGCTGTCAGAGTTACCGCAAGTCTATTGAAGAATGGAGGAGAAAACTCAAACGCAAATGTTGCCACTTGGAACCGCCCGCCCGCCCTGCTCAAAAGGCAAAGAAAAGAAAGGAGGGCCTATCTTGCACCCGGCACAGCGCGGCGCAAGGCCCGACGCAAGTGTCTTTGCTAATTTAAGACCGACGCAGTTGTCAATTTCCTGTCCAGCGCCTGTGTTGTTTATATAGCAAATGCACCTGTGCCCATCTTTGCGCCCATGGGCGTGCTGGTCTTACAGGGAGGTGTGTGCATTCTTGGCATATTGCTATCTTGAGGCAGCGGGAAGTGATCGCACCATTGACCAACAAAAACTTGGTCTAAAGTCAATAGCATAGCATTTCATTGTTATTTTAACAGCACACACAGGAAGCGCAGAAGCACACAAACATGCAAAAGATTACAAATAAAAAGATTACAAATAAAAATATTACGGTGCAAATCCGGCATCATAATAGCAATGCGCCAAGGTACAAACGCGCCTGGCTTTTAAAGGGAATGGGAGATGACAGTCTGATTGGTTTATTGCATGTTACGCCCAAAACACACCTATGAATTCATGAAGACACTAAGTACAACCCTTTTGAACCATGCGCCCGGCGCATGGACCCTTTTTTCTGCCGTCAAACTAGCTAAAGTGGATTTGGACACGCCCTAAACACACCTGTGCCATGTGCTTCACGCCGTGCGCTTAGATTGTTAAATCTAAGCGCACCTGCCCTGAAGCTGAAAAAGCGGCGATGCAGCAGTGCTGGGGCACGTTTGTGTGTGTGCCCCGAGGGCAGGGGTTAGACGGAGCCCCAAGGAGATGCTACTTTCAAATCTTGCTAGCTTTTCAACACTACCAACCCTGCCTTTCAGCGCCAGAGGAAAAAGCAGAGACCATCAAAGTCAGTCCATCTATCCTCAGGGCACTATGAATGTCTGTAGAACATTTCATGACAATCTAGCTTTCCTTCTCACTTACTGCTGGCTTTGCCCTTACCACCATGGTTGTTTGCATCAGTCCATGATAGCGCGAGCAGGTTGAGTTATTCGACATTTTACTGTAGGAACACTTTGCAGCCAAATATATCTTTTAAAGTGTTGAAACAAGGGAGAAATAAACGTGGCGTTCTAATCCGTTACCGATACATTTATCCTCATGGTCACCCAACATCGCACCTTGTGTCAAGGTAATGGGAGTGTCAGTCAGTGTAACATTGAAAATATCCTGTAGGGATGCATCATTTCTCCAGGTTTCATCATAATCTAATCAGTGGCGTCTGACAGATCCTTCATGCATGACATCCACATCCAGCTTCTTAGAAATAACACTGATTTTCATTGGGAACAAGCGAAATACTCTCACCCCTTTGAAGATTTGTTCACAGAAAAACAAATATTGATGACTAAGTGCAGACAAAATGAGTTAAGATGGATAGTTGTTCTTGTCTGCTTAATTTATCTTTAATAAGGAAGGAAGTGTTTCCCACAGGTTGAGAATTTACTTACTACATTTTGTTCCCACCAGGAATCAAAATAATTCAGCAGAGGCAGGGATTTATAGACCAAAAAGGGGGAAATCCCACACATCCCTCTCGGCAAATCGCACCCTGGGTATGGGCTCGGAGAACGGGAGCTCAATTAGCAACCATTAGCTCCCGGTTAGCGTTTAGCTTCGGTCAGCTCTATTATAAAGATATGGAGTGGAGCAGACAAACTCTGATAAATGAGGTTCGGGGAGCCTTCACAGCGGCGTGGCCGCGGTATTTCTGCGGTTTATTAGAACAGTTAATCCCACGGCAAGACCACCAGCAGCATGCTACTGCTAACGATAGCCTCTGAGCCTGAAGTGAAGTGTTGACGCTGTGTCATGCACGCGCGAGACTTCACGAGGGGGAGGGGCTGGTTATTTCCCTGAGTAAAAGTAATTTGATCTATACCCAAGTACATTTACAGCGTAAACTCTCCAGGAACATTTGGGATTAGATGGTCATAAGAAATTCAACTCTCCAACTTTTTAAATTCAAGTTAAGTGATTCTCAAGTGTAGCCTAGAGAGCAATTGCCCCAATTTTTTTTCTCTCCAGCAAAGCTAAAGCCAAACTATTAATGGCTTAGCACAGATAAGCTCAAACGGCGTTAATAAAAGATTGGATAATGATCTTTAAAGAAAGGAGAGGGGACAGCGCATAGGGCAGAAATAATTAATCACCGTGAATGGAGCAAGAGGAAAAAAAGAGATGCAGAGCAGAGAGAGAGGGGGAGATGCAGAAAAGGCAAGAGAGGAAAGGAAGTGAGAGGAGAGGAAAAGATGAAAATGACACAAGAGGAGTAAAGGGAAGGAAGGGCAAGAGGTTAGGAGAAGAGAGCGATGAGAGGGGGGGGAAGATAATGCTAATATAAAAGGAGCAGCAATAATTAATCACCAGGAGTGGATGGAAAGATGAGGAAAAAGTACAAGCGAGAGAGGAAGGTAAAAAGATGGGGGAGAACAGGAAAGGTGAAGGAAGTTAGAGAGTGAAGGAAGAAAAAAAGTGTCTTTTTTGTCAAGAGTAATTCACAGTATAAACTCAAAGTTCAACATCACCAAAATTACAACTATCCAAAAATAAAGGTTATGATGGTCTGGACCTCGGTGCCCAGACAGTACTCCTGTGACTGTATGATCATGGTAATTAGACTGAGAGCAGCAAAGGGAGTGTGATTTAGAGGGGAGAAGGTGATGCAAGCACACCACTATACTTAATAAAAGTACAACACGATAAAAATTGCATAGAGTCTGCTGTTCTGGCTCGAGGGGGAAATGTCATTCCAGCAGAGCAGTTCAGTGTCTGATTTCACCCGTTGAACGCACCTCTGCAAAATGTATCGTGATCATGCTTTAATTAGATCTAATATATAATGTATATTAACCCTCCTGTTGTCCTCGGGTCAAATTTCACCCGTTTTCAAAGTTTCTAAATCAGAAATGTGGGGTTTCTTTCAGCCAAATTTCTCAAAAATAAACTGAATGAAGTTGGCTAGAACCCCAGATGTAACACAGAATTGGAAAATTGAAAAGACAATACAAGGGTTAAATATAATTATATCCAATAACGCCTCTTGTGGCCTACATCTACCGTAGCTGCTGTAGACCTGATGGGTACCCCTTAACAAATAACTTTCAAATCCACCTACATTTATATATATATATAGCTAGATATGCCGTATATATAATAGGATGAAGCGATAGGGCAAATTAATGTAAGACCATAAAGTTGGGGTTATAAACAGAATAGACTATTTCAGTTTACAACGCTGATTTACACATCAATCATAAAGCTATTTCAATATGGAATAAAAGCATAAAGTATTTGTTTGTTCATGGCATGCGGCTTTATGCAGTCTTCTTGATTTGTATGCATACGCGTTGTTTTCTTGAGTCCCACTGTGGGAAAACAAACAAGTTATTACTCCTGCTGCTTTCCCTCTCTGTACCACATATATTCAAACAAATAGCAGATGGAAAATTAGATTTTATGCAGCAATCTTTTATTTACACAAATGTACACATAAACACTCACTCAGCTACACATTTCTATTTGAATGATAAATGTTCCCAGAGACTCCCGAGTTTTCAGGCCTCGGTGCTGTTACATCTGAAAGCACAGAGGCAGCATGTTGGCCTGTAGTGATTAGAGTGTCAGCACTAAAACTGGAAGGTTAAAAGTCCAGCCCTCCATGACCCTCCCAGTCTGCAGACATATCTTTGGCCATCTAACATACAGTAGCAGTGGCAGTTTCCGTAATGGCCAGAGGAGCAAGCTTTTCCTTCTCTGAGAAAATCTTTGCGGTAGAAGTGGACAGTGCTTAGTGGCCAACGTGTAAAAAGATAGTGACTGTACTGGGCAGATTCCAAGTGTAAAAGTGTGTATGGCACACGATATGAGGCAGGACATTGCTGAAAGCATTCAGGGAATCATAACAAGTAGTTCCTGACTAACCCTGATTCAAGGATTATGTATAGGGTAATAACTAGTTTGCAAAGAACAAAACCTGTTTAATTAGTTTCTTATAAAATGATACTGTGTTGTTAGGACTATGGTTAACTGCTCCTCAGATCTCTCCAGGGTAATGCTCTGCAAAATAGCCTCGGGAAGAAACTTGTGTGTACGTTCAAAAGTTGTTTAATCGTGCAACAGAAAACTCAGATTGGACTGATAGTCTAACTAGCTGTCTGAATTTACCCTGCATAGATCTGAGGAGCAGTTAACCATTAGTCCTCATGAATGGACCGGAGTTTAGAATGCCAACACAAAGGAAGTAAAAGGCAACGGACATCCGGCGGAATTTCCGGCAGCAACGGAGCAATCCCAGAAGTTAAATTTGGCACCTGCGGGAGGGTTTCAACAAACAGCTTATGTCACAGAATTTATTTTTTCCCGTATCTTGTTCATTTCATATCCTGCTCATTTCACAATCATTTTGTGACCCCTTTTTGATGGTAAATGCTAGATCAGATCTGCTAGACTTGTCGACGTAGTTAGGTTTAGGCATGAGCAGTGGGGATTGGTTAGGGTTAGGGTAAGAATAACAGGGTAAGCCAATCAGAGGCAGAATAAGGCAAAAATAAGGCGGGCCATGAAACACGTCCTGTGACAGCGACACGTCTAGCGGATCCGATCGAGCAGCTACACCTTTTTGACCCCGGCCTAAATGAGGGACATCACACGGAATTTCCAGCAGCACCGGAGCAATCCCGGAAGTGGAACGTTGTGTATATATACTATATTAAGAGTGACGGAACATCTTAAGTCAGACTGAATAAAGCAATCAGGCAACTGATTATCTGATGTCACCATACTGATATTACACGCAGGGCTATGACAACTTTTATTTTATACAGCAGTTATTAAATGTGTGTTAAGACTAATCAGAGTTGACATGTATTTTAACAAAAATGTTATACCTTGATTTTCTTTTGAAAAATGAAAAAGATTTGTTTCAAGATTGCATTACTTAGTAAATAAGTTGTCAGTGTCGACAGCTATGCTAGCACCTATGTGATGTTTAGCAGGCATAATGTTTTCTTTAAAAATAAAGGTAGGCTCTTCAGGAAAAGATATCAAATCACTTTCCTCCTCATGTTTCTTATTGACATTGTCATGATGTCATCATGGCAGCCCGTGCTTCTCCTTGTTCTGTGTGTTTTTGTTTGTTTCCCCCTTAGTTAAGTTAGTTAAGTTAGTTAAGTTAGTTTCAGGAAGGCGGTTTAACAAACTCGGTTTAACAAACTCTGTGTCTAACCCTGATCTCTGAGTTGATTTACCCTGAGATGGGAAACTCTGAGTTTTCGGTTTCAGAACAGCTGATTTGAGTTGGTTCAGTCAACTCGGAGTAGGTTCACTCAGGGTTACGCGCGTGCATCACCACTATAAAAAGACAGCATGAATGGAGCCATGATACTACGATTCACCATGGCAACCAACAAAACTCGGTCGGCATACTTCACGCCCCTGGAACTCAAAGTACTCATGCAAGCCTACAGTGAGTATGAACCCGTATTACGCAAAAAGAGCAACACAGCTGCAGCAGCAAAAGAGAGAGAAACGGCGTGGGAGAAAATTGCTGCTCGGGTCAACGGATAAGTTCCAATATAGTGTTGTCATTTCATATTTAATTTACACAATCATTTTAATTCATACTTTTTATTAATTCCCAGTGGGGAAATTACATTTTTTACACTGTTTGTTAGAACACACACTACACACGGGCCTGAAATACACACCCATGCTCATATTTAATCACAAATATAACATTATTGGTAAAAACTGGTGGAATGGTATTGAACCTATAATCTATTTCATTTAGGTGCAACCCTGCGGGTGAAAAACGCTCGTGGAAGCAACTGAAAATGAAGTACAAGAACATACTTCAAACCAGTAAGACTTAAGTGTAGTAGGATCATGGCTGCACTTAATTTTAATCACATTTTAAATATGAGAGGAAATATTCATTGGCAATTCGAATGTGCTGTAGTTTATCCCCAACTAATGTTCACATACATAGATGTCCTCTCGCCCATCCTCATTTGTTAATTAAAAGGGCCCATTTTAAATTAACATTTGACGTCTACTAAGCCAACAGAAAGAAGGCAGAGGCCCGCAAAACCGGTGGAGGATCAGCACCACCACCTCTGACAGAGGCAGAGGAGCTGGCCCTGAGCCAGAATGAAGGCCAGTGGCAGAAGGAATCCCTGGGGGGAGCTCCTCCTCTGAGCCAGCCACAGCACAGGACACAAGTGCCTTCATAAGATGTAATAGGCTTATATTTATCTTCTTTTATGCCTATTTATATTTTAGAGATATATTATTCCCCCTTCATGGGTTTGTCATTTATTCCAACAGATTCGGATGGTGTTCTCACACTTGTGGACCCTCATGCAACAGCAGAACTCCTTGCTGTAAGTAGACAACTAAATACTCCAGACATGATGCAAGTAGTTTAATGATGCAAGTAGTTTAAAGTCTAATGAAACAATACTCATCTTCACAGGAGGTAACAGATGAAGAGGACACATTGTCTGCTGCCACAGAGAGGGATCCAGAGAGGCCTACAGAAGTAGGATATCACCACTATGTTACTGATAGTCATCTCCACATTCACAATTCTTAACACTGCTGTGTGGTATCAACCCAGTATCACGTGTGACATGTATGACTGGATATTCTACTTTTTAACAGAACATGGCTGGGCAACAGGAGGGTCCATCAACTTCAACAGCACAGATGAACACAGTGAGATGTGCAGCAACTGCCAGACGTTCTTTCTGTGGAATGAATGTTCATTCTGTATGATTTCCTTTTTAATGTCATGATTTTATGTATTCCCAGTTACCTGTGAAGGACCTGTATAGAATGCATCTGGTCAAAGAAATGCAGAAAACGGACCTAGAAATAGTATTGTTGGGCCGCCAGATCATAAAAACAGATCTGGAAATCAAAAGAAGACAAAATCTGCAGGGTGGATGGGGTCCTCATCAGGGTCCTCTATTTGTAGGGCAGGGTGCTGCTTTCCTATAATTGTGGCAGTATTATGGAGAACAACACAAGCCACAATAATGTCACAGGCCCTCTCAGGGGTTACCCTGAGGTGATGTAGGCACTGGAAACGAGCTTTCAGCAGGTCTATCATCTCCACCCGGGCTCTAGTCCTGCAGTGGGCCACATTGAAGTTGTGTTGGGGGCCTGGCTCAGGGTCAGGGTAAGGGGTGAGCAGAGTGGGCTGGCATGGGTAACCCCTGTTACCCAGCAGAAGGCCTTCAAACTCTCCTGCAATGTATAGTGGATACATTTGAGTGTATTTAAGGAGACAGGTGAATAATACTGTACAAAGCTTTAGGCTGCTTACCACATTCCAGTCTGTTGCTCAGGGCAGACTCACGATATATCCGTGAGTCATGCAGAGACCCAGGCCATTTGACCTCCACATTGGTTATGAGATATGCAGCATCACATATGATCTTGACAGTGCAGAGAATGACAGATGTTACTTGCAGTATTGTGATACAGTTTTGTGAGAGTGGTCAATTTACCTGCACATTAATGCTGTGAATGGACTTCCTATTCACGTAGTCAGCTTCATTTGCTGATGGAGCAGTGATTGGGATTTGTGTGCCATCCATGCAGCCAATCACATTGGGAAATCCTAAAAGAAATTCAAATTACTTATTCTGATCTTGCAGCACCATGTCATTATCCAAATTATAATTAATGATTATTCATTGTAAGGGTTTAACATTATTCACCTGCAATCCTATGGAACTCTTCTTTAATGGCTCTCACTGGTTTGTGTCCAGGGAACACCACAAACATGTTTAACAAACGTTTCAGAGCGAGGCACACTTTTCTGATGGCTCTGCATACAGAGGCTTTACTAATATGCTCGGCATCACCAATGTTGTAAAGAAAACTGCCGTTTGCAAAAAAACGTAATGCAACACAAAGAATCTGCTGGGATGTAAGAGCATGTCCACGATGGGTGACGTTGGTGATATGAGGACGGATAAGGTTATGCACATATCTGATGGACTGTGAAGAAAAACGATAACGCTCAAATAGGTAGTTATCTGGAAATAAATATACATCTAGTCGGGGCCTCAATATCCCTGCGAATACCCTGCGAAGTAATACAGCTTCGTCATCAACGGGATCCTCGACAAAAGGACATACCATGTTCGAGAACAAACCTTTAGTCTACCTAACTGAGTTAATGAAACAACCTATTTTATTGATGCAGATGACAGAACTGCGCTAAAATGCGCCGGATACAGACTGAATGAATGAATGAGGAAATGAGACACCCCGAGAGGGAGAAGACTGAGAGAAACTCAAGGTTTCTTGAAGAAAACCTGCTCCTGACCAGGTTAGGTTCACAGACTCAGTTACCATAGTAACTGACTCTGAGGTTAAGTTACCTCTCTTTCTGAAACAGAAAACCCAGAGTTTCCCTCATCTCAGGGTTAACAAACTCAGAGTTTTCACTAAACCTGCTTTCTGAAACAGACCCCTGTGCTGATGATGTAGTATATGATTTACTTACACACATGGTTCAATTTGGCTAAAACAAATGGTTAGAGGTCACCTTCTAGAGGAAGTGACTTTGCTGGAGCAAATGGGGGCCACTGACTGATTGGCCCCAGCACTGGACTGACATACCCCCATCACCACGTCTCATGTTACACAGGACAGTACTTAACCTCATGTTTGAAGAGAAAATCTTCAGAGTGACCATTTTGAGAATTGAGAACTGTCCTCTCCGGGTTCTGCAGAGCCCGTCATGATGCTGAATCTTTGATGTAATAAACCTTTTTATTATCAAGATCAGTGTTGGCGAATACTTCTTCCATACAGCATCACAGCAACGAAACTAAAGATACCACAATGACTGTGAGCTGTGGGCGCGGCTTAGCTGGCAGGTGGTGCCAGGTGAAGCTCATTCCCTAATCACCCTCCTGCAGTATTTAAGGCTGGCTCTGTGATCCACTCATCGCCAGATCGTGCAGTCTACTAGCGTGGTATAGACTATGTTTACACGTGGCCGGCTATTTTCATAAACGGACATTTAGAACCTCTATGTTTTCAGAAAAGTGTTCGTTTACATGTACCCGTGTATATATGCTGTCAATGTTGTCAAGAGCATGCCACACCTGTAGGTGGCATTGTAACAAGAAGCTCAAGCCCACGTTAGCCAATCACAATCCCGAAAATAGCAACAACAGCAACGACTCACTTCCTCTTTCTCTCTCTCGGCTGCCTAAACCTCCGTTTGTCTCAGTTTACATGCAAACGTGCAAACAAAGTTTTCCAAAATCTCCACTTTGGCCGGAGTTTTTAGAAATAATCGTTTTCTGTGATAAAAACGGGGTTTTCGTGTAAATGAGAAGCCAAACCGCAGGAAAATATCTGCGTCTTCCCTTCGTGTAAACGGGGCTATAGTTGCACTCCTGGCTCCCTGTGTGTACACAACCCCCCTTTACCACCAGCACAATTATTGTATATATATTCACGCATTAAATCACTTAATCTTATTCTTTGTGTTCGTCGTCTGCTTTTGGGTCCAACCTCCAGTGCCGTTCCGTAACAGATATGTCTTTATAAATGTTTTATAGGCGTTTTGGTTATGGTCCAGAGAGCAATACTAACTGTCTTTGTTAGTCATCATTTAGTTCTTGATAGAAGCTGACAGCTCTGTGCTCTGTTGTGTTTTTTTTATGTAAAATGTCTTTTGGTATCAATACTTCACAAATGTTGGACTCCCCCTGCCCCCGAGTGATTATATTTACAGTTCAGCTGTGCCAAATTTCAGTTCAGTTTTTACTGAACACAAATACCCTTTAACTAAATGTAGATTGTTTTAAATACAGCAGCTATTCCCAAATCATGTTGTCTTACGGCGTTTTCACACCTACCTCATTTGGTCCGGACTTTCAGACTTTTCAGTTTGATCCGGACCAAAATTACAGGTGTGAAACCTCCCCCGGACCACGATCCGGATCAAAAGATCAAATTTTGGTCCGATAAAAAGAGGTGGTCTCGGTCCGGACCAAACTGAACCAACATGGTCCGGTTCGTTTATAGTGTGAAAGCATTTTTTGGATGGTTCGAACTTTTCGAACAGTTTTAACTGCTCTTATTTTAACATAAATGCCAATAAAAATGATTATTTTTAATAGAACATTTATTGTAAAAGAACCTTATTAGAACATTAACATCTACAACGTGTGTGTGTGTGTGTGTGTGTGTGAGAGTGAGAGTGTACATGTGTGTGTCTGTGTATGTGTGTGGGTGGGTGTGTTTCTGTGTGTGCGTGCATGCATGTGTGTGCGAACATTGGTGGTTCACATGCACAAGTGGCAACATGACAACATGAACTGACAACATGAAGTATTGCGTGTGTGAGAGTGGGTGTGTGTGCGAGTGGGTGTGTATGTGTGTCTGTTTGTGTGTCTGTGGGTGTGTGTGTTTCTGTGTGTGCGTGCATGCATGTGTGTGCGAACATTGGTGGTTGACACGCACAAATGGTAAATTGCAGTCATGGTGCAGTGTTCCTTGCAAATGGAAGCTTTGCACCTGTGAATGGGTACACAAGCACAGGAAGGTTGTAGGAGTGTGTGTATGGAGATGTCTTTTATCTCCTGGATGAAAAGTATACTCTTTCCCATTCATTTCCTATGGCGGTCATTTTTGACCGTAAACAAAAGAAGTGTGACTAAGTTGAATAAATCACTCAAAATTCACAATGAATGTTATGTGTTCAAATGCCTTTTGTGAAGGATATCATAAGGTCTTGAGGCAATCTGATGAAAAATGCCATATTTATGGTACAGGGAATGTGTAAATCGGGTCATTTTTGACCAGAACAGTGTTAGGTTAATCGCGATTAATCGCTGAATTTCTATAGTTAATCGCGATTAATCACGTTTTATCACATGATTCAAATTCTATTATTTTGCATTTCAGAACTGTTTGTAAGTACATATTAACAATGGAAAGCAATTCTTACCAGTGTATCTTGATTGGGAATCAAATTAATGCAAAGAAAGTTGCTTTATGAACTTGAAAGATTTGAAGAAGATTTGTGTTTTATTATTTATTTACTGTAAACAAAAGAAAAATGTGTGAATCTGTCATTGCACAATTCAGAACATGCCAACTGTAGTACGTCTTAAAGACCCGAGACTTCTACGATGCTGACAGGTCTGCAGTTAGTTGCCACCCATTTTGCAAGAACTGTAGTAATTTTTTGGGATTTCGTTTCATCCACAGGTTGGCAAGTAGCACTCTCCAAAATAGCGCTTTGTCTGAGCCCTCTAGCATCAACCTGAGTCACGTTAACTGTACTATGCTTAGCTTGTATAGGTGGTAGCTCGTGCTTCGGTGATATTTTAATTCGGCTTTACACAATGTGCATATTGCTTTCAACTTGTCTACTGAGCCATCCGGGAGTTTTGGAAAATAAAAAGCGCCATTGAGAATTGTGTTGCTGCTGTCTTTCTCCATCATGCCTGCAGCCTGCAGCAGCAGGGTGTGTGTTACGAGGAAGTATGGCAGCTTGATGATAAGTAAAGGTGCGGCAAAGGGTCAAAATAGTATCCTAGCTAGATTCTAGTGATTTTTAGAACAGCTAAGGGGCGTTGTTAGGCACGACGCAAAGCCAAGTGAAGTGTAAAATAAATTAATAAATGGCGGCATGCGATTAAAAAAAATTAACGCGTTAATGCTGACAGCCCTACTGATAATACATTGTTATGCTCTAGGTTACAGAAGCATCCAGCTCTGTAGCGATGGAGGTCATGGGGTTCCAGAGGGGGCTGAAACACCTGCTGTATATAGGAGTGGATGTTATGACAACAGGCAGATCTCCAGCCATCCGGAAAATCATGAGGGATACCTACACCAAGATCCACCATGAATTTGAGCCCTGGCATGTCAGCAAGAGTAAGTAACATATCTAGAATACCAACATGTTTGACATTACCCAGGAATAATGCACAACAGCTTTTTTATGAATTGATTTTATGTATATTGAGTACATTTACATGCACACTAATATCCCACTATTATTATTTAGAGGGATTCTTTGGACATGTATACAGCGCATTTGGAATATGCGTCTCAATCGGGGGTTTTACCGCAGTTTGCAACAGTTTATGGCTTAGTCAGCACTGTGCGTTGCTATTGTTGTTGTACACAATCCAACTAGCCAATAGCTTGCAAGGCTGCGGTAGAGAGCCATGGCCAAAAGAAAAGAAGCAAAAACACACCTACTTTTAAACATTATGAAAGACATGGATATCAAGGTTTTTGGATATGCAGCAACCTGTTTCAAGAAGGTGGTTGAAGGAATGAAAGAGGGACATTGTATTTGTATGGTCTAACAAGTCCGCCACCGGTGGAAAACTTTGAAAAAAATCCTATTTTGCACGGCTGCATGTAAACGGGAATATTAGAGGACTATTTACTTTTTTTTTTTTATCAGCCATGTAAACAGTCAGAATATTGTCTTTTTTGGATTAAGGGCAATCAGAATAGTCATTGTTGCATACAACATCTTATTCTAACTTGACCTTGATATTTTGTTTGATGATTGTGTTGTTGTAGTTTTACTTAGGTGTGAAGAAAAAATGTGTGGCTGCATCAAAAAAGATTTCCAACCATGGCTGAAATCAATCTCCAATCACTTGTATTGATCATGTATCTTATGTGAAGGTGATCAGGAGGTAATAACGAGATTATTTAGTAATTGAAATACACTACAACTGACCACATACAATCTTTGTAATATACATAATAAAAAAAGATTGATGGGATACTATAACAAATGGTATCCAGATTGTTTTTACACTAGTATAATCCAAGAGGCCCACATTATTTATAGGCTGCTGTCCCAGATCAATAACAATCAATTAACATTTATTTATGTAGCCCTTTACACTCAAGTTCAAGACAGGAGCGTTTAACATGCAGGAATTACCAAAGAAAATTAAGGAAGTTTTGTCACAGCCACAGCTTAATATCATTAATACAATTTAAGCAGAGAGCTAAGTGCATCACTGTCATTTAGCTTCATAGGCAGATCAAATTGCAAATGAAACGACAAGTTGTGCTTGCCTATTAATAATAAACAATATAATGCAATATAATGAAAAGAGACTGGGGCCAAGAATGGATCCCTGTGGTACCCCGCAAGAGAGAGGAGCAGGTGATGAGGAGAGGTCACCGATGAGAATAGAGAAGCTCCTGATGGCCAAATAGGAGATAAACCATTCAACCTTATTAAGGTGAGAGAGGTGGACTGCATGGTCTACCGTATCAAAAGTACCAGCAGGATTCCTGGCATCTACAGACAAAGCAATTTCATTGTGGGCTCTAAACAGTGCTGACTCAGTGCTGTGACGTGATCTAAAACTATATTGCAACTTTTCAAAGACAGACCTTTTCTGTTGTAAAAAGGTTTGTAATTGTATAAAAACAACTTTTTCCAAAACCGCCGCTCCCCTGCTTGTAAGCCCAGTGTTTTTTGTTTTTTTTCTCTTTGTATGTTACTATTTTTACTTATTTGGACTTTGTAATGTTTTTTATTTGGTCAATTGTATTGAGTTAATCAAATATAAGAGAAAGAGCAATGATTTACACCTGTGCTCAGTCAGACCTCCACTCTCTGGCTCATCATTGATTGGTCTCACCTGTGCAGAGTATAAAGGGAGCACAGTAAGTGCAGGAGAAGGGGAATGAGGAGAATAGAGACTTACGTATTTTATTTCTCTTTTGCTTGCTCAGTTTACTGTTTGGGTCTTTAACAATTAAAGGTGTTATATCAAATAAACTTATTATTATTATTATTATTACTACATTTAGTGTACCAGTTTGAAGCTGGATAACTGCACTGCCTCAGGACAAACTTGAGACAAATTTCCGTTTATTAAATTTAAGATAATGAATAAGGATATGCACATATGCATTAATACATACACAGACCCGTGTAGGCAAATCACTCAAGATGCAAAGAAATCTGCAGGATCAAAAATAATGCACACAGGCTCAGAGAATAAATAATAATAGAATCAAAGTAACTGACAACATGTATCCAGCAGGGTTGTTACTTTAGGTGGCCCTATTTTCAAACCAACATCATTAAACCTCTGATCATTACAGTCAAGAGAAAAGAAAAGGAGAAAAACACATCGACAAAATGTGTAACCCTCTACCCCAACAACAAATGGGTACAAGCATTTGTCGATATTTTTAATCCTAATCTAAATTAGCAACTGCTAAAATGCATGGTGCTTTTATACCCAAAATTGGACTCAGATAATTCTGACCCATACTACAACCGCAGTAAAATAATGTGTATATATATTTGAAAGATCTTACAAAACTGGAAACATTATTGGGAAGCTGCCATCGTACCTTACAGAACTTCTTTGTTACTTAACCCTTGTATTGTCTTCCCATCGACCAAAATTGACCTGGTTTGGTTTGCCTGTTTATAAAGCATAAAGTAGCCTGTAAAGTCTCCCCCAGGTCTGTCTTACATCTTCTTAGCCAACTTGATTCCAACTTATTACCACTCGTTTTACATTTCTGTTTGGAATTTATGGTCACTGCACCTCATTTACATGAAATTATGCCTTTTATTTGTTTTATTTTAGTTTTAGTGCACCCGACTCCTGGAACAAATTACAGCACTTTCTTAAAATCAACTCAATTGTGCTTTGGACAATTTAGAAATCTGGTTTTAAACCTGCAAACTTCTACTTGTAACTGCAGTCATATTAATACTCATATTCCTCTAGCCGGAGGGGGGAGTTGCAGTCCTCTTTGACTCAAGCCTGTTAATTAATCCTAAACCTAAACTAAATTATAACTTGTTTGAAAACCTTGTTCTTTATCTGTCACATCCAACTTGGAAAACATTACAGCCAATTCTATTCGTTGTTGTTTACCATGCTCCGGGTCTGTATTCTGAATTTTTATCTGAATTCTGAGTTTTTATCAAGTCTAGTCCTTAAATCAGACAAAGTAATTATTGTAGTTGATTTTAATATCCATGTGGACCGTGATCACGACAGCTTTAGTATTGCGTTTATTTCACTACTAGATTAATTTGGTTTCAGAGTGTGCATAAGGTCACTCACTGTTTTAACCAAACCCTCAACCTTGTGCTGGCATATGGCATCACATTTGAAGATTTAATAGTATTTCCACAGAATCCTTTATTATCAGACCATTCTTGAATAACTTTCGAATTTTTATTACCCGACTTCGCGAAATTATATAAAAGTTTCTACACTAGATGTCTATCTGATAGTGCTATAGCTAAATTTATGGAAGTAATTCCATTGGCATTTAATTCAGTGCCATGCCTTAATATAACAGAGGATTCCTATGTTAACTTTAGTCCCTCCCAAATTGATCATTTTGTAGACGGTGGTGCGGTCTCGCTATGGACGACTTTAGACTCTGTTGCTCCTCTAAAAAAAAAAAGGTAATGAAACAAAGGAAACTAGCACCTCAAACCCGCAAATTAAAACAAACCTCATGAAAACTTGAAAATAAATGGCGTTCTACCAATCTGGAAGAATCTCGTTTGGACTGGCTAGACAGTCTGAAAACATATAGAAAGGCCCTCAGAAATGCCAAAGCAGCCTATTGCTCATCATTAATAGAAGAAAATAAGAACAACCCAATGTTTCTTTTCAGCACTGTAGCCAGCCTGACAGAGTCCCAGCTCTATTGAGCCATCTATCCCTATAGCTCTGAGAAGTGACAACTTCATGAGCTTCTGTAATGATTAAATTATAACAATTAGAGATAAAATTAATCACCTCCTGCCCTCAACTTCTAATGGTTTATTGTTAAACGCAGGACCGCTAGAAACAGCTTTAAGACCTGACATACAGTGGGGAGAACAAGTATTTGATACACTGCAGATTTTGCAGGTTTTCCCACTTACAAAGCATGTAGAAGTCTGTAATTTTTATCATAGGTACTCTTCAACTGTGAGTGACGGAATCTAAAACAAAAATCCAGAAAATCACATTGTATGATTTTTAAGTAATTAATTTGCATTTTATTGCATGACATAAGTATTTGATATATCAGAAAAGCAGAACTTAATATTTGGTACAGAAACCTTTGTTTGCAATTACAGAGATCATACGTTTCCTGTAGTTCTTGACCAGGTTTGCACACATTGCAACAGGGATTTTGGCCCACTCCCACATACAGACCTTCTCCAGATCCTTCAGGTTTCGGGGCTGTCGCTGGGCAATACGGACTTTCAGCTCCCTCCAAAGATTTTCTATTGGGTTCAGGTCTGGAGACTGGCTAGGCCATTCCAGGACCTTTAGATGTGTCTTACAGAGCCACTCCTTAGTTGCCCTGGCTGTGTGTTTCGGGTCGTTGTCATGCTGGAAGAACAAGCCACGACCCATCTTCAATGCTCTTACTGAGGGAAGGAGGTTGTTGGCCAAGATCTCGCAATACATGGCCCCATCCATCCTCCCCTCAATACGGTGCAGTCATCCTGTCCCCTTTGCAGAAAAGCATCCCCAAAGAATGATGTTTCCACCTCCATGCTTCACGGTTGGGATGGTGTTCTTGGGGTTGTACTCATCCTTCTTCTTCCTCCAAACACGGCGAGTGGAGTTTAGACCAAAAAGCTCTATTTTTATCTCATCAGACCACATGACCTTCTCCCATTCCTCCTCTGGATCTTCCAGATGGTCATTGGCAAACTTCAGACAGGCCTGGACATGCGCTGGCTTGAGCAGGGGGACCTTGCATGCGCTGCAGGATTTTAATTCATGACGGCGTAGTGTGTTACTAATGGTTTTCTTTGAGACTGTGGTCCCAGCTCTCTTCAGGTCATTGAGCAGGTCCTGCCATGTAGTTCTGGGCTGATCCCTCACCTTCCTCATGATCATTGATGGCCCACGAGATGAGATCTTGCATGGAGCCCCAGACCGAGGGAGATTGACCGTCATCTTGAACTTCTTCCATTTTCTAATAATTGCGCCAAAAGTTGTTGCCTTCTCACCAAGCTGCTTGCCTATTGTCCTGTAGCCCATCCCAGCCTTGTGCAGGGCTACAATTTTATCCCTGATGTCCTTACACAGCTCTCTGGTCTTGGCCATTGTGGAGAGGTTGGAGTCTGTTTGATTGAGTGTGTGGACAGGTGTCTTTTATACAGGTAACAAGTTCAAACAGGTGCAGTTAATACAGGTAATGAGTGGAGAACAGGAGGGCTTCTTAAAGAAAAACTAACAGGTCTGTGAGAGCCAGAATTCTTACTGGTTGGTAGGTGATCAAAAACTTATGTCATGCAATAAAATGCAAATTAATTATTTAAAAATCATACAATGTGATTTTCTGGATTTTTCTGCAAAATCGGCAGTATATCAAATACTTGTTCTCCCCACTGTATACTTGGACAGCTTTTCTCCTGTTGAACTTCACCAATTAACGCAAAAGATTTCTACAGCTAAGCCATCTATCTGTCTCTTAGACCCCATCCCAACTAGTCTACTAAAAGAAGCTTTACCCTTGGTTAACACTTACTAGATTACTAGATATGATCAATATATCTCTATTAACAGGCCATGTACCAGTCATTTAAAGTAGCTGTGATAAAACCTCTTCTTAAAAAACCCACTCTTGATCCTGAGGTCTTAGCCAACTAGAGGCTTATATCTAATCTCCCCTTTCTCTCCAAGATCCTTGAGAAGGTAATCAGTTATAACAATAGTTTATTTGAGGATTTTCAGTCAGGATTTAGAGTGCATCATAGCACAGAAATGGCACTGGTGAAAATTACAAATGACCTAACTGCTTCAGAAAAAGGACTTGTCTGCATACTTGTCTTACTAGATCTTAGTGCTGCATTCAACACTATTGACCATGGCATCTTCTTACAGAGACTGGAACATTTAATTGGCATTAAAGGAATCGCACTAAGCTGGTTTAAGTCCTATTTATCAGTTCGATCTGAGTTTGTTAATGTTAACGATGAATCCTCAAGGCACGCTAAAGTTAGCCATGGCGTTCCACAAGGCTCAGTGCTTGGACCAATTCTATTTACCTTTTTATATATGCTTCCTCTAGGCAATATTATTAGGAAATGCAATTAACTTTCACTGTTATGCGGATGATACCATGCATGGACATAAAATCCTGGATGACCTACAATTTCCTAATGTTAAACTCAGACAAAACCGAGGTTATTGTTCTGGGCCCTAAACACCTCAGAATCTCATTATCCAAAGATAAAGCTACTCTGGATGGCATTGCCGTGGCCTCCAGCACTATTGTCAGAAATCTTGGAGTTATTTTTGATCAGGATATATCCTTTAACTCCCACTTAAAACAAATCTCAAGAACAGCCTTTTTTCACCTGTGTAACATTGCCAAAATTAGGCACATCCTGTCTCAAAACGATGCTGAAAAACTAGTCCATGCATTTGTCACGTTTGACACACAAGGCTAGACTATTGTAATTCCTTACTATCCGGTTGCTCAAATAAGTCCCTTAAGAATCTCCAGCTGATCCAGAATGCTGCAGTGCGTATGCTGACAAAAACTAAGAAAAGAGATCATACTTCTCCTGTATTAGCTTCTCTCCATTTTCTTTCCATAAAATCCATATCTTAAAGAGCTCATAGTACCTTATTGTCCCACTAGAGCACTGCGCTCCCAGAATGCAGAGTTACTTGTGGTTCCTAAAGTCTCTAAAAGTAGAATGGGAGCCAGAGCCTTTAGCTATCAGGCTCCTCTCCTGTGGAACCAGCTCCCAGTCTGGGTTTGGGAGGCAGACACCGTCACCACATTTAAGAGTAAACTTGAAACTCTCCTCTTTGATATGTTTTGATTGATGAGCTTATACAATAGATAGAGTGAGAAGCTGCAGCGTTTGCTCAGACCAGCTGGTGAGGGTGTATATCTTCAGACACGGCACCCCTCCTCTTCTCTGCTTCTCTTCATAGTTGTCAGATTCATCTACCAACCCTTATAGAGCTGGCTTAGGTTTGCCTTGGACCAGCTCTTAATTATGCTGTTATAGTTTTAGACTGCCGGGGGACTTCCTTTGACACATTGAGCTCCTCTCTCTTTCTATCTGTGTGCATTCCCAGCATGTCACATAAATGCTTGTTACTAACTTAGCTCTGGGGAGCTTATTCCCCAGAGTCCTTATGTTTTTTCAACCCGCAGTTTTCCTTGGATTAGGTTGGCACCTAAATCATGGTTGCAGCTGTCGCTGTGGTCCTGCTCCGCGCCCTGCTATGCCCTGATATGTCCTGCTACGCCCTGCTACGTCCTGCTATGCCCTGCAGTGCCCTGCTACACCCTGTAACGCCCTGCAGTGCCCTGCTACGCCATGAACTACTACAACTACTATTTCTATTCATAGTTCCATTATCTTTATTGTTACTATAATTGCCACTGTTCATCACACCCCCAACCAGCACCGTCAGACACCGCCTACCAAGAGTCTGTCCAAAGTTTTCCTCACCACTCAAGGTTTCTGCCTAAAAGGAAGTTTTTCCTCACCACTGTCGCACTAAATGCTTGCTCTTGGGGGAATTACTGGAATTGTTGGGTCTGTTATGGTTGGGGTCGGCTGGCTGTGAGTTTTTGTTTTCTCCTTTGTTTCTCAGTACCATTTTATTCCCACTGTCAGTTTCTATTTGTTTTGCCTCGTTCTGTGTCTCCTGTGTTGTTTCCCTCCTCCCGCCTGCTCCGGCCAGCTGATTACACGCACCTGTTCGTCATTCCACCATCACCCTTCCCGCTGTACACACCTGCCAGCCATCTACTATCAAGCCAGTATATGAACCCCGGACCCACTCATCATCTTCGCTTGATCGTTGCTTCAGCCATTCTGGTGACACGCTACACAAGCTCTCTGAGAAAGACTTTGTACTTACCTGTCCTTGTCAGTCATTAACCTTTTGTTTCCTCTCCACAGTCAGCCTCTCCACTCGTTTCCCGTACCTCCAGTCAGCTGGCCTCACCATTCGGTCCCCCTCTCTCGGCTCTCCACTTCATCCTGCTCTGCTCCTGCCCTGCCCTGCCCTCGTTCCTGCATCCAGCCATTCTCCACCTCGACTCCCCCTTTTCCCCGGACTCCAGTGCCTTCGCTTCGGCTCCCTTGGTCCCGGTCCTCCCGCGCATTCCCGCTAGCTCCCTCACCATCCTACCCTACAGCCTCCCTCTGCCTTCCCTCACCATCCTAGCCTCACCGTTTCCCTCAGTCTTCCCTCACCACCCTATTCCAGCCCCAAGGCCCCTTCTCCTGTCCCCAGCGTCCGCCTCCACACTCTCTCCTCTTCCCTACCTTAATAAAACTTGTTTATCTGCTGAGCCTAGCGTTTGGGTCCGTTCTGTCTTCACCATCACAGGGTCTTTGTAAATTATAGAGTGTGGTCTAGACCTACTCTATCTGTAAAGTATCTTGAGTTAACTTTTGTTATGATTTGATACTATAAATAAAATTGAATTGCTTTACATAATTGTATTTTCTTTTGCTTTATTATCCTAATGCATTTATCGAATCATTTTCCAATTCTAAATGTTTTACTGTCTGTCTATATTTCTTATGATTGTAACTTTAAGTGTTGTATTTGTCTATGTAATCCTACTCGATGACATTGAAAATGAGGGTTGCACCTCAATGTCTTTTGTGACAATGCTATTGTGTTTCAGAAACACTTCAGAAACCATGAAATGTGTATTTGTCGGATTATTTTCCTTATGTATTATGTATCTCCTTAAAGGTATTGTTTGTGGGATTTTCTTCAGTGTAATTTTTATTCATTGTATATGTGCATGCACACTGTATCATCAGTATGTTTGTTTTGTTGTGGTATCTGCAATGGGATTCTTTTTTATTATCATCTATATCATCTTCTTTGCAGTTGTAATGAATGAGTTACGTTTTCCCCCAAAGGTATTTTTTAAAAGTATCTAGAAACTAAAGGCTCACAAAGACTTGAGCTCCTGTTGCTGTAGGTGGCAGCCATACAAAAAAAACTAGTTTAATTGGTCAACAGTATGTGAGCAGGAACCTCTATGTATGACCCTTTCTGCTAGTAGAGACACAGGCATAAAATTAGACCCGAGTGTCCTAGCTGTGACATTATAAGAAATGTTCTGTAACTACTCCATGTGTTTCACTTTTCTTAGAGGATGAGAAGACATGGAAGGACAAGCTCAAACCTCACCAGCTGGCTGTCAACCCATAAATACACCTTTGACGTCTCCCCCTGTCAAGACCTACCCACAGGAGAGCCTGAAACTGTCACAGTAGAGCTGCAGTCCTGAATGTATTTTACCATCCAAATTTTACAGTAGGTCTGTGACGTGAGGGGGTGATGAAACTTTAATGATCCCTGTGGGGAAATAGCATAAAAACAATGATCTGTACATCAGGGAATCCAACCCCAGCATCCCGCATGACAAGTAAAGATACTTACCAGCAGGAAATGATCAAATGTTGTACAGTGTTACTTCTGTTTGTCAAGAGTCACGTCTTCTCGTACGGCTGAGGAGAAATACTTATTTTAACTTTAATGGGCAGAGACAAAGAATCAATTTTCACAAAATTAAAATTTTATGAAATATGGCATATTTGAATAATAGGACATATAACTAGAAATAGAACATAATATCTACTTTTTTCATGCATGGCCATTTACATTTTTTTTCCTCTCTTATCTTTTTAGTCTGAAATGCACGGGCAGAAAATCATAGGATAACACATCCATCCTTTAGCACTGGTGTCCTGTCCCCCCCCCCACACACACACACACACACACACACACACACACACACACACACACACACACACACTCAATGTGGGAAAGATGCGTACACCCACGTTGCACATAAATGTAAATAGATTAGTTTACAAGCTGTAGCCTGCTGTAAACTGCATTGTGCAATCAATTCACTGTGAGGAAATGAGAGTCATCAATATTATGTAGTGGGCTTTCCATTTTTGTGTGTGTGTGTGTGTGTGTGTGTGTGTGTGTGTGTGTGTGTGTGTGTGTGTGTGTGTGTGTGTGCGCACATCTTGTCTCATATTGATTCCGACTGCAGGCTACAAACCAGTCAACTAACATGCTTCTGAATAAAATAAATCTGGCCTTGGAGGCAAAGGCTCCTAACACAGAGCTGTCATATCCCCTAACTCTCTCTCTCTCTCTCTCTGTCACACACACACACACACACACACACACACACACACACACACACACACACACACACACACACACACACACACACACATACACACACACACACACACACACACACACACACACAAATGCTGAAAGACACATGTACACAGTGATTGCGGCAGAACCACTGAATGATTAATCGCACTTGAGCTGAAGTGTGCGTGTGTGTGTGTGTGTGTGTGTGTGTATAAGACAGAAAGAGAGCAAGATAAGGAAGAAAGAGAAAGATGTGTGTTCTGTCTCAACCTGTCACATGACCTGCAGCCTGACAGAACACACACACACAATACCATCCTGTTAACTAACATGAGCTGTTGGTGAAAAGCTTTGGGCCAGGTTGCACTGCAGGCATTGCATTGCTTTACTTTTTGAAGGCAGTTTGGAAAACACTTTTGGACAATACGTTTCTGATGGGCAACATTGTTGTCTCAGATGGTTGTCTTACTGACATGAGACCTTCTTGAAAACATCTAAGCAGAGATCATGTTTGGTACCAGACATCAGTTTGCCAATAAACATAATGTCAGTACTCTTTGTGTGGTGCACGCAATGTACTAATTAATTACATTTTATGTAATTTCTTTTAGGGGGAGGGGGGCGGGGGGGTGTTATTTCTGTTCCATTATGAACCATAATGGTCAATTAATTGCTTCTTGTTAAAACTACAAGGCTTTTTTTTATAATACAGCATTTCAGTGTTGCCAACAGGAGGCAGTGTGGCGCTTTTGGGACTCCACTGGTTGCAAAAAGAAGTCTGTTTCTTTAGAAGTCTATGGAAATAAAGACCCTACTTCTCACTTGATTTATTACCTCAATAAACATTTTCATAATGAGTTTATGACCTCAATCAGAGGCTTAGCAATGCGTACCCTTGGCACTGTGTACATTATAATAGCTGTGAACTTGTTTTCGGGTGTTTGTCCCTCATTGTGTGTTTACAGAGTTGACTGGAACATTTGATTGCCTAAAAATGTCTTGTTCAGCATACTATCAACTAAGCTAGCTAGTGGTAGCTAGCTACCACTAGCATTAGCTGGTATCTTAAGGGAAAGTTTGACAATTTTCTGTAGTGCCATACATGCAGATGAAATAAATCTCCGCTGGATGACTCGCTTCATAAGGATTGAAAATTGGCAATATTCCCCCTTTAGCATTTAGCTTAGCGCAGCACAACTACAACCATAAACAACACTGGGTTGGCCACGTCATCCTCCCTAGCTCCACCCTCTTGTCCAAAATCGTTCTTCTTCTTATTCTGTTGCAAATTAACAAGATGGTGACACCCATATCGCCAAACTCAAGGCTTCAAAATGGCACATCACAAACCAACCAATGGGTGACGTCACGGATGCTACGTCCACTATTCTTTACATTCTATGGTCATGACTAAACTGTTTGGATTATGACAGTAAGAGTGGTGTTTGTTCACAGGAGCCTGTGACTGCCTATAATAGTTAAGATAAGATATACTTTATTATCCCCGAAGGAAAATTTGTTTTGGACTCTGTCCGTTCCGCAGCTTTACAAAGACAACACAAAATACAGAAAATAAGCATCTCTCAACACATACTCTCATGCAACACAAAACATGCTTTCATATACATTAGACAGGTACCTATATAGAAAGCACATTAACTACTCCTTTCATTGGCATTTTTTAAATGAACAACCCTGTCGGCTGCATTCTCCGCAATAAGCGTAGCACAACTAACATATTGCCAAACCCCAATAGCCTACGTATTGCACAAATGACACAATGCACTGACATAATGCACAACCCACATAGCCTACGTATTGCACAACATATTGCACAACCCCAATAGCCTACGTATTGCACAAATGACATAATGCACAACCCAAATATTCTACATATTGCACAAATGACACATTTCCACATAACCTATGCAGTACACAATGACTGATATTGAACAATCCAACAGCCCATGTATTGCACCACTAACATTGCATAACCCCAATAACCTTTTAATAGTTTACATTTCTTACATTTGTGAGCAGTTATGAAAGACCTTCTTGTAAAAGGTTATTTTTGATTTTGTATTGTTTGTAAAGAAACTGCTTTCTAAACACTGCTGAGTTACTCTACATGCTGAAAGAGTGTTAAGCACATCTGCCGGCAGCATGGCACATTGCGCTATGCTTCATTGTCATTGTTAATCCTGAGCATGCTTAATCTGTTGATTGTGTGAAGTGTTATAAAAGTGTACAGTACAGTAAACTGGAGACAGACTGAGAACACCACCCCACAAATAACTTGTGAAAAGGCCCGTTTGTGAAAGGTCCAAGTGTTTTTTCAAAAAGAAACAGCATAAATGAGATGCTTGCTTTGCTATGCTTGCAGTAGAGATTAACAATTGTAAAGTTAAAGTGGCACTAATTTAACTTGTGATTTGGTTAGGAAATAAAATCAAACTCAAATTAAATTGCATAGAATCATTCTTTTGCATTGTGTTGAATCGCTCATCAGTTAAAAGATCAGTTCTCTTTTAAATGGATGTTGTTTCAACCTAAATTAAATAAATCTAGATGTAGCCTACACTCCATTTCATTAGGATCTGCCCTAAAAAACATTATCACTGAGACACATTTTACAAACACTCAAAACTACAAACTTGTTTTTCACTCAAAAATGACATTATTTTATGAAAAAATATATAAAAAGAGTGTTTGTGTGGCGCTCACATTAGGCTACACAGATCATTTTACCCCATTTAATAAAGTCATGTGTTCACTCTGTCATTTTGTGCTTCAACCTTGGCTTTTGTCATGTTCCCTGGGACTTTAATCTCTAGTCCAGGTGGCTTCTGATTTTCTTCTCTGATCTCTCTCTCTCTCTCTCTCTCTCTCTCTCTCTCTCTCTCTCTCTCTCTCTCTCCCTCCATGCTCTGCATGCTGCATATTTAAGCATATATATGTCATTTTTAATTCCTCATCTTAGTACAGCAGCTTCAGAAATGAACACTGGTGTATTTTAAAGGTAACACATCCTTTACAAGTTCTAAATTGGCTTTTACATGGGTCAATAATAGGCCCCAGTGTGTTTGCATCTGCTGTGTGGTTCAGTATTAATGTGGTCTAAAACACTCAAATCATTAATTTATTTGGACCTGAAATGCATTACTAATATTCTAGAATGTGCAGGCTCACAGACAAATACACACAGCAGAAGAGGAGAGCTCCAGATGCTGCATATGTTGCTGTGGGCCGCACGCACGCACGCACACACCCACACACACACACACACACACACACACACACACACACACACACACACACTCCTAGTGGTATTAATGGGTAACAGCGAATCAACTGAATTAATTATTTTCTCTCTGTATCCACTTTAAGGATAAGGAGATCCATTCTGTGTAATGGCTGTGGCCGTAAGGATGTAAGGGTGTCTAATAGTAGTTTAGAGTTACTGACACTGTTATCATATTGCTAATGATTAAACTATATACAATAGAGCTTCAGCTGTGGATGCTTATTTAAGAATTCAAAAAGCACCTACTGTTTACAATTTTTCTCAATTGTTTACACACAAATACTGGTACTTGAGACACAGTGACCACAACATGTAACTCATGCACCAACCCCCTGAACCAATTCTGCTAAACTACAAGCACAATTCCTGCTTTACACTCAAATTGCAGTTCTAGAAAACACTTTTTTCAAAACACTACACACAATTCTCTGCATTTGGCACAATTTTCATGAAGAAAAGCTCTTCTTTTCACAAGGAACACACTGCCATTCAAATATGCACACTGACTCATCACATGGGCAAACACCTGTCACACAGTTTTAAAATTAGCAATCAGAGATTTTTTTGGAAAGTGTGATGGAAAGTGTATGACCGAAATCCACAAACGCGTATACCCCTTCTCCAAGCCATGGAAGAGCATGTGGAGATATAGCAGTTGATGCTTTTCATGGCTGGATTCGCCATGCTAGGCGATATTTCCCCCGCTGCTTGGCCAGGGAAAACATTGCTTGTGATGTGGATGAGGTGCTGTGGCCAGGCCGAAACAGAAGAGAGGATGCAACATAGTTTTTTATTTTTTTATTTTTATTTTTATTTTTATTTTTATTTTTATTTTTTTATTTTTTTATTTTTTTATTTTTTTATTTTTTTATTTTTATTTATTTTTTTACAGTAAATTCTTCTGTTGTTTTGTATGTAGACCACTGTATGTGCAACTTTGTGTTGGTTGGGATGTACACTGTGTACATTGTTTTTGTGGGAAAAATAAAATATATTTGTTACTGTGTATTTGTGGGTTCTGAGTATAAAAACAATATTCTCAAATATTTTACAACACACTTATGTATGTACTGTCTGTAGTAAGTGTAACACTGAACAAAAAAAATGCCTAAGTTATTATGATGAATGGAGAAGAAGTGTTTTCCATTCATCATAGTGTTTTACACTGAGCACATCAGTGTTCAACTGGTTCTTATAAATGTCTATTCATATGATGGTTTGTGTGTGTCATTTGAAAACAAAATACCATTTTGAGAAGAAATAACATTGTTTAGAATGTAAAGTTTCATTTTGCAGGAGAATTGAGGGGTTTTGCCCATTGTGTGTGTGTTTTTGGTTTTGTGTGTAGAGTTCTGAGAGTATGAGGCATGCTTTCAGAAAATGTGTGTAAAGAATCAAGAAAAACTGTAACATTAGATACAGTATATACAATAGATACAATGTACAATAAGAATCCTTCATTTTTAATTGTGTTTGTGGCATAACTCTAAGAATGGCAGTGTTGTTTGGCTGGGTGATTGGTCATTTGGTCCAATGCTTACGCCCAGAGTGAAATATCTCAACAGCTATTGGATGGATTGCCAACTAAAAATATAACCCCTTTGACTTAGATATCAGCCCTTTCCTCTTACACCACTCTCAGGCCAAATCTTACATTTTTACCCCAGCAGTGGTCTCGCATTGCTGGACCTATCTCCACTTGACTCTAGATTCAAATGTGATTCTAGATTAAATATATAATAAACAAATACAAATCTTAAAATCAAGTTCATAAAGTCATTTTCTTTGCATTCATTTGATTCCCAATCAAGATATACTGGTAAGAATTGCTTTCCATTGTTAATATGTACTTAAAAACAGTTCTGAAATGCAAAATAATAGAATTTTAATCGTGATAAAACATGCGATTAATCACGATTAAGAAAATTTAATTGTTTGTCAGCCCTACTTTAAACCAATCACAATCGTTTTGGGCGGCGCTAAACTCCGGACGCTGCAACGGTGGCTCTTTAAAATGGTCTTGGGAAGGAACTTGTTTTGGTGGAACAATTGCACCCTGCAAAAGAAAACGCCACATACAATATTAAATAAAGATAATTGTTCACACAATACAGTAACGTGAGATATTCATATTAGCTGGATACATGGTTAAACGTCATTTGCTCTTACCAGTGTATCACTGCGTGTACTTCGTCCACAGGGGCAAAGCCTAACATCAGATGTCAGGCTTTATCCTGGAAATGTACTTATGTTGATCCAGACTACCCAAGCAGTGATCTAAGCAGGGGCAGAGACACACAGGGGTAGGGTTCGTCAGGTTGTTGCACCGGAAGCCACATTTGTTTTTCTAGGATGACAAAGTCATGACCCGCCCTGCTCTGCCTCTGATTGGCTAGTACTCGTTGCCTTTGTTGGTTGGGTTGGTTAGGTTTAGGAGTTAGGGTTAGGGTTAGGGTAGTCTACAGTACATGTATGATATGTAAACCAACTGTATACTACTGTCTACACTGCACTGTATTTCTTGTCCTGTCTATGCACCACCTGTCTATACTTTGTATATGGCATTGCACTTTTCTGCTCTTTTTGCACTTCTGGTTGGACGCAAACTGCATTTCATTGTCTTTGTACTCGTATTATGCACAATGACAATAAAGTTGAATCTAATCTATATCCTTGGCGGTCCACTTCCGGGATTGCTCCGCTGCCACAGGAAATTCTGCCGGATGCATGTCTTTTCACCGATGTCCGTTTCCTTCCGCTTTCTTTGTGTTGGAATTTTAAACTCCGGTGGACTTATGAGGACTATGGTTAACTGCTCCTCAGATCTCTGCAGGGTAAATCCAGACAGATAGCTAGACTATCTGTCCAATCTGAGTTTTCTCTCACACGACTATTTTAGAACGGCTCTGTGCAGAGCTTAGCCCTTGACGATTGGAATTGGTTTAAAGAAATGCCAATAAACCAGAGCAGGTTTTTCTCCCATCCCAGAATGCTGTGTTAGAGTAGCCAGACCGTCCTCCGCTCCGCAGCGTGTGGATGGTCTGGCAAAGCGAGACTAGGGTTAGGGTAAGAATATTAGGGTAAGCCAATCAAAGGCAGAGAGGGCAGGTCATGACTTCGGCATCCTAGGATTTATATATATATATATATATATATATATATTAGACATTTTATCGGAATACAGCATAGAAAATCTGCTTAGAAATATAGGAAATAATGGATAGGAACACAATGTAATTCTGCTAAATAAAACATCACATTCATTATTAATTTCATTTGTTTTCATTTAAAAAACAAATTGTATATCCAAATACAATACACATTTTCTATAGACCAATTTGGAGTGGACGTCACAGTTACGTCACTGCAATTGCGCACAAATTGTGGTGGCAGAAAAACAACCTAAACAGTGGTGAATATACTGTTTATCACAATACATAGTTTCCTTATTAAACAGAGAAATACAACCGTAACGTAGCCTACACCTTCTGAATTCCAGTTTCTCACCTTCACCTAACGAAGACTAACGTTAGATTAACCTTCACTCATCCAAAACACACTTCATTCAAACTATAATTAATTAAACTCACCAAAACTTAGTTTTTCCGCAGTTCCAGCAATCACCAACTGTGGTTTGGTCAAAATAAATCCTTAATTCACAGAGTAAAAATATGCCGGCTCTACAGCTGTTTCCGTCAGTGTCACTGCCCGCCAAGCGGCTCGTTCTTCCGAAGCAGAGCATTAAATTAGCTAAATAAAATCAGCCAACAAATCTCTCAGCCCTACTACTCCAGTCTAAATTTTAGTCTGATAAACTGTAAATTATTTGAACTAGCTAGCTGCCCAGGCTAAAGTGGCCGTGTTTTCACCTAAAGTGGGGTGGGAAATTGATAGATCTCACCACAACTGTCACTTTTCTGCCACCAGTTAAGCCCAGAGCCATAGAGAGAGAAGAGTTGAGACACTCTTTTATCTCGCTAGCGGTGTGGTCACGTTGTTCATGTAAGCCAGTATAGTTCCGAAACATGCCGCGCTGTCATGTTCTTCTATGGGACTGACAGCAGCGATTGCGATATTGAATGCTAAATATAAATGAAAACACATACCCAAGTACTTGTTTGACTGTTATTGCATTATTGCATATTTGTAAATGTCAGTTTTACATTTGGAGTGGTAGGGTGACAACTGAAAGCCAGAGTTTTACTACAACATTCACTATAAAAACAGTATAAAGGACAATTAAAAATGAGAATCCACTACATATAATATATCTGTGGTATAATACTGGTCTGTAATACAAAAATTGTTTTCTTAAAGGCATAATCTGTCATTCATGTAATCAATAATCACCCAACAGCAAATTTAAAGCACAAGAATAAAAACCTTCTTTTACTTCCAGAGTGATTACCAGTTCTTTTTATATACAGATGTACACTAGAACAGATAGCTAAAGTCAAAACAGGGCTTTATCTTCAAATGTGATCAAATAAAAAAACACAAGCTGCTTATTTTCCATCTTAAGTCAAACTATAAATATATACAGTTAATAAATGGACCAGTTTGTATTATTATTATTAAAAGTAGCCTAACTATTCTTTATCAATCAAAGTGTCACAGAACATTAATTTGCTACTCTGCTACTCTGCTTTCTCAATCGCAAAGTAGCAACAGTCCATTCAGCATTTGGTGCCCAGCCCACTTCTTCTGATGAGGCATGAGTTGACCACACAACCATGATCATTTTAAGACTAAGCCATACACAAAGTATCAAATATATTAAAGAATAACAACTCATTAGCTTGGATGAATGAATGAAATAGTATTTTTTTTTTTATTAAACAATGAGTGAGACAACAATAATGTGTGTGTGTGTGTGTGTGTGTGTGTGTGTGTGTGTGTGTGTGTGTGTGTGTGTGTGTGTGTGTGAGAGAGTGTATTCTTGTTTAACTATATTTGTGGGATCCAAAAACCGGGAATACAGTATACTTGTGGGGTCCAGACAGCTTTGTGGGGCCAAAATGCTGGACCCCACGAGTTTAAAGGGCTGTTTGACGGTTAAGACTTGGTTGTAGGATTAGGGTTAGAATTAGGTTATAGTTAGGGTGAGGGTAAGGGTTAAGGTTAGGCATTTAGTTGTGATGGTTAAGGTTAGGGTAAGGGGCTAGGGAATGCATTATGTCAATGACAGGTCCCCACAAAGATAGTGCCACGCACTGTGTGTGTGTGTGTGTGTGTGTGTGTGTGCGCGTGTGTGTGTGTGTCTCTCTAACTGGAAAACAAGAACAAAGTGAAGGAACAGGGATGAATATTGTGTATAAGAGGAATACAGTGGGGAAAGGAGACAAAATAATGAATTTGGCGCTAAGAAAGAGGAACGAGTATTTAAATTAAATTGGGGAAGAAATTAGTCACACTACTGTCTGTGTAATAAATTAATAAATTCACAATGTTAAGACCCTGGTCAATGTCCTTTCACTGTTCTGGGTCAGTGAGGCTGTGCAGTGAAGTGATTATGTCTTTAGTGTGCCCTTCTCCATAGAACCGCAAAGTGAAGTACAGCTTTCCCCTGTAGTACTCCTCCAGTGTCTGGGCCTGGTGATCCTCAGTTGCTGATGAGGAGCTGTATTTGAATTTTTCTGGGGCTTTTCTTCGTCTTCCTTGGCCTGGTATCTGTGTTGGTATATCAATGTCCACAGCCTCTGCACTTACTGTGGTGTTTTGGAAGATCTGTGAAAATTGGCCATCACTCTTTAGCTCCTTCTCATTGTGTCTCTGTATCCTAGACTGCAGCCCTTTGTAAGGTCCACTCATATTTGCTGCCCCATCATATCCCTGCCCACAGATGTCTTGTATGTTCAGGTGATTTTCCTCAAGTAGCCTCATCACCATATTCTCCAGTGCTTCTCCAGTTGTTGACACCACGTCACATAGTTGGAGGAAGCGTTCCTTTATAGCCATGTCATGCACATAGCGCACAACAAAGGCCACCTGCTCAATGTGTGATACATCAGAGGTCTCATCCATCAAAATAGAAAATAGTGATGCTTCCATCACGAGTACGCTGTCATATTGGCCAAGCAAATCCACCAGATTCAGGAAATGTCCTCTGTTTGAACTTGTCCAGCTTTCATCACTACCCCTAAAGGCCAAACCTTGTGATGTGATGTCCAAGATAATCTCTCTGTTTTTCTGCCTCTCTCTTTCTTTGGCTGCTTTCATCTGAGAATCGTCCACCGCAAAAGCCATCTCCAATGTATTTCTTTTAAATTCATTCCACCTGATCATGCTTATCATTTGTGATTCACTGCTACAGTGCTCTTTTATTTTGACTTTGGCCTGCCTCCACATGTTAAGCCCCACAGACTCCCATGCTGAGCTGCTCTGATACTTTTCCTTATTCATAAAAAGCCTACAGCTGAAGCAGTACATGGCATCGTTTAGTAGAGAATATTCTAGCCAGGGGTTGTCATCAAACCAGTGTCCCTGAAAAGAACGCACATCTTGGTTTTTTTGGGAACTGTATAATAGGACGACAGGGCCCGACTGAATTTGTGAATTTGACAAAGGCCTAAGTGTACTTGATACTGTTGTTCTGAACATGGTCTGGATCTGTTAGATGTAGTAACCCTAGCAAAAAATCCAATTCTGTATGCATATTCACCCTTGTCTGCCTCACTCTCCATCTCTTCACTATCAATCTCCTGATCCTCCCTTCTTGGCTCTCTGTCCTCACTTTCTGTTTCTGTCTGTCATGTCACGGTTCTGGTCATTATCTTTTGGGCTTGGCTCCTCACCTGATCAATGACATTATTATTATTATATTGTTTCATTTATATATTATTATTGTTTCACTATTTGTATTATTGTTATTATTACTAAGTAGTAGTAGTAGTAGCAATAGTGTTGTCATGCAACTGTCTCTAAAATAATTTATGCTGTCTAATTTTATTTAGATTAACATTATTTCCGCATATCTCACTACGCAACAGCTAGCATGGTCCTTTCATTTCTCATATTTGGCGATAAGCCCTCTCATATACCTCTCACATGTGTCTCCTGATGATCAGCATTCTCCTCTACCTCATTCTCTATTCTGGAGCCTTGTGGTTGCACCTCATCTTAAATTGAATTAAAATCAGAAAACATTTGAACAGTCTGAAAATATAGACCTATTTCACATGAAATTACTTATGGTGGATTGGTTGTTTGACATTTCTATCACAATGCGTCACCTGCTGGTCTGCTGGTTTGAACCCAGCTCTGCAGTGATGCGCTTACCTTTGCTGCCTCATTCAGTTGCTTCTCTCTCCCCTGAATCCTTCTCTTTTTAGGCATTCTACACAAAGTAGCCCACCCAAAACATGCATTGCATTTAACCATTTTGAATATTACAATGAAATAATTATTGTAGTCCTAACAAATAGGCTATCGCAACAATAAATGGATGACCTCTAACATCTTTGCTTGTTAAAATTAATGTTAACTATTGTTAACACATCAGCAAACATGTGTTTTCTTTCAGATATAAGCTATAATGTTCACATTAGCTTGTGATAACTGCCTGGTTAGCCAACTAGTTAGCTGATCATAGGCTACAATAGGTTCATTGGGATACATGCAAACGTGCAAAACGAGCAACAAGTTGAGGAGATTTTAATTCACTTGTAATAACTTTGATGAGAATTAATCATTAATTATTTCTACAACCTAAAAAATCTTGTCTCACTGAACGTTATCACGTCTGCCAACTGGAGAGTATGGATTTAACACTTGATAAGTTTTAACCAACAACTGTTAGGTATACCGCTACCTACTGTACTGGAGTGTGTAACATCATGTCATTTTACAATTATCTTAAATTCTACTCATCAACCCAATTGTGCTTGTCATGTCACGTGCATCACTTTGCATCGTTTTCCCACCTTTTATGAAAAGTTTGAATGATTTGCCGATTTAATCTGCATGCCATTATTCTACAGCCAAGACATTGCGAATTTTGAGGGCAGAGGGGCAGTTGCCCGGGCAACCTTAGTCCTGCCCTGTGCACGTCCCTGTTGTCGACACTTACTCCGTGTTTGTGCATGACTAATTTGTGCCTATTCACACCCACTTGCCTCTTCCTATTGACTTTGTATGCAATTGTGCTGTGCTTGACAATGGACATTACTTTGTGTCTGAACACACCTTTATTCTCAGTCTAGAGCTCAACCTCTCTGGTTAACTGAAAATGCAAGCATTTTTTTTTTACTTACACACCTGATGCCAAGTTAAAGTATGTCATATACAGCTGTTCTAGATACCAATACAGAAAGGTGAGATACATGTAGAATATGGTATGTAGATCACCACCAACAGTAAATGCGTTTCCATGATGAGTCACAATGTTTGCATTAATTAATAATTTCAGACAGGTTTGATTGGTATGTAGCTACAATAACAAGTTAGATACTGATAATAAATGTAAAAATCAAACACATGCAGAGGTGTGACTGAATCAATTTAACAGGTTTCAGGGGATAGATCGATTTTGAGGCATTCCCTTGTTTTAGTTATTCCAATAAATGATTTGAAGGAATTATAGTATGCGTTTTAAGATTAACTCCCCTTAAACCCCACACAAAGAGACTGGTTCTGAATTTATTATTCAGAATTATGAAAAGCAAGTGCATGACACTTAAAAAGGTAAGTCAAAAGTCCATAGTATTGTATCCTGTTATGGCAGCTTCAATGGGAAATTAACATTTTAAGATCCTGAGTCAAGGCACGAGAAGTGTTGTGCAATTGTTTTACAATAGTAGCAGAATAAATCATAATACCAGCAGTGTACCATAATCCCTTGAAACAGACACAGCAGCTGGTGTCAAACGGTGTTAAGCAGGTTATGTAACATGTCATGCCTCTCCTATATAACTGCTACTGCAGTAAGCAAAAGCATGCTTAATACCAATTGAGTTTGAATTTGTGGTAATACTGTACATGTTCATGCTATTCAAATAAGGGATGTCCCAGTGATCTTCATTTGTTGACCCAACTAGATGGCGCTCTTGGTGTAAAGAAAAAGGCTCTTGGAATTCAATTCCATTTTATTTATAGTATCAAATCATAACAAGAGTTATCTCAAGACACTTTACAGATAGAGTAGGTCTAGACCACACTCTATAATCTATAATTCACAAAGACCCAACAATTACGACAATTCCCCCAAGAGCAAGCATTTACTGTAGTGCAACAGTGGCGAGGAAAAACTTCCTTTTAGGCAGAAACCTCAGACAGACCAAGGCTCTTGGTGGGTGGCCATCTGCCGGTGCTGGTTGGGACACAGAGACGGATACAGGTACAGTATACAGATAAAGAGAAATATGATTCACAATAATTATAGCAGTCGGTATGATGGACAGTGGAGATTATATTAACAATAAAGATAATGCAACTATAATTAGAAATAATAGTTGTAGCAATTCAGGGCGTGGCAAGACATAGCAGGGTGTAGCAGGGCGTAGTAGGGCATGGCAATTCAGTGTGCTTTCAACCGAGGGCACAGTCTATTGGGCTTAGACAATAAAGAAAATGCTTCACAAAGCTTCATCATAACATCATAATTAAAATGTACTGTATTATGTAATGTTTACTCAAACCTGTATTGAAGTCCAACTGAAATTAAGTTGCAGTTTCCTTTTGTCTACTATATCATGCGTATCTGCTTTGTAGATCACATGTCCTGTGTTCTCCTTTGAGAAAATAAACAAACCAAAAGGCAGCAATAAATCTGATTGTTTTGTTGAATTTTTTTTGTTTTGTTCATTTTCTTTATGATCATTCTTATTGCAGTTCAACATGGACATGACAGGTTCATTTCAAGGAGACATTCTTACATTGAACATATTGACACCACTAACAAACACTGATACAATAAAAAAGAAGAAAAAAAGGATATTTATAATAAAAAAGACAAATATACAAAAATCACACAAAGCGTGTGTAAAGCGTAAAGTAGGGCCTCTCTCTGCTTCCTACACCCCTACTTCTGGCGCCCTTCTTAAGACCACAACCATTTTTGACACGGCCTTCATTTCTATTTCAACTACACACCTGTAAAGTTTCGTGACTACATCTTGCACGTTTGCGACACTATCACTGTAGAATTGCAGGATCACATATCGCGTGAAAATCCATCCATTAGATGTTGGCTGTTACTCTTCGTTCAAAACAACAATGGCAAATATGATAGACAGATGGTTCATCACCTACCAGGTATTTTTTGCAAGTGCCTATCCTTTCCCAAATAGTTTCCATTGACAGCTTTCTCAGATGGTTCTACGTAACAAACCATGTGACGCATTAGGTTAGCCCGCATGCAAAGACAAGTTGAAAACAATAATGAATAACTAGGAGTTGGCTGGAATTGTGACACATGTAGGTGGAGAACTTCAAAGTGACTGTCACAATTGGTTTGAAGAGAAAAAGTTTTATAAATAACTTGTACCACAGAACTGTACATCTTTGACTTTTCACTACCATGGCTGGTTGTTGCAACAGGGTAATGAAACATTTGGGGAAGCATTTTCAGCTCTCATTTGCAGTTCAATAACACAACTAGAGATTATAGCTTCCTCCGGAATAGCAGTGTTCTGCTAAGCCTTTCTATTCTAAATGATTCACTCAGTGACTCACCCCAAAGCTCAATAGGCCTGGAGATGGAGCTGCACCAATGGGCCTATGGTATGACTCACACTGCCCACTAAGTCTACTCTTAGAGCAGCACGACAGGGATGATTGTCATGTGCCATTAACATCATCAATATGCTTTTCTCCAAAACATAACATTAATTACAGAGATTTACCAAAGCCGGTAGCATATTGTTAAGCCTGGAAAAGAGCAGGCAGGGGGATTTGATGTAATTCTGAAAACAAAAGGTTTTTTTAAAATACATGTATACAAGTTAGGAAATCCCATCCTCTTCTCGTCGTCATTCCTATTCTTAATCACCAACTCGCTCTCTCTCTCTCTCTCTCTCTCTCTCTCTCTCTCTCTCTTTCTCTCTCTCCCTCTCTCCATTTCCAGCCTCTTTGGTATGGGTGCACATATTAAAGTGCCCATATTATGAAAACATTTCTGGTATTTGGGGTGTTATTTTGTGTCTCTGGTGCTTCCACACACATACAAACTTTGAAAAAAAAAAACATCCATGCTGTTTTGAGTGAGATACAGGTTTCTGAATGTGTCCTACCATCAGTCTCCAGGTGAGATGGTCAAAATCTGCACGGCTTTCTACGTAACTAGCCGAGACGAGGGGCCTAGGGGGCTAACCGTTAGCATGCTAGCGCTAGCATGCTAGCTCGTTCTCAATGGCAAAACACTGCTACAACACACATGAATTCACCCTAATCTACAAAATAAATTGTATAGAACTACTTACATGTCCCTGTTCTGCAGGTATTCCACACAAAGTTGGAAGTGCGCCCTCATTTAGAAGAAGTCTCCCGGCTAATCCTGCCTTGTACAGGCCGAAGTTGCAGAAACAGCTAGCCAGCTCATGTAATCCTTACCTAGCTACTGCGCATGTGCAACAGACAACAAAGATGTTACAGAAGTTGCGAGGTCTCACTCTGTAGCTAAAACAGAGACCTGAACACAGGGTGAAAAGAGGAGCTGCAGCAATGTGCAGTACAACAAAAATATGGTGTTTTTTGAAAATTAAACCATGTAAACCTATTCTGATACAATCTCAAATTACAATTATGAACCTGAAAATGAGCATAATATGGCCACTTTAATGTCCCATCCTGATCCAGGTGTGTTTAAGAGATATTTCAACACAAGTTTGTGGTATGTGTGCATGCAGCAACTTAATGCTGTATTGTTCAAATGTTCACTGGATAGGAGTACAACCAGGACAGTACTCCACTTTGATATACTGTATATTCTGCACATAAGGAGAAAAGTTATTTCAGGGATACAGTTAAAGGGGCACTTCACCAATTTTACACATGATGGTCGTTCCTTTTATCTCTAGGATACTACACTCAATCAATCCTGCTTTTGAGGGAGACAAATACAAACAACCGTTAGTAAAGTCTGCTAATCAAGTGTTTGGACGTCTGGATTTCAGTTAACATTTAAATGTCTGGACAGTAGATTGTTCCGTTGTAGACCTGACCAGCTGATTTCAGATAGTGGCTCCATAACACCGCAGGTTACTCTTCGTCTCTCAATAACCTGGTAGGGATTCTGTCAGGACCGGTTGCCTTATTGACGTTTATTTCATTAGGAGATTTATACAGTAAAATCTGCAAATAACCCTCATGATGTCACCTGGGTTATCTCAGTTTGGACTTGAGACTTCAAATCTTTACAGAAAGCCTGTTACAAGGAAGAGGCAACGGATTTACAAGGACGGTGGGTCTAATGAATGTTTGAAGTTTGAACTATGCAAGTGACTAAAGGTCAGGATATTCCGGCCTCTGCTGCTTCAAATTTGACCCTCCTTTTCAAAATTGGTCTCTTTTAAGTCAACTTACTCTTTAAAGTGCAATACTACAGCAGTGGAGTACCCTTCTGAGTTTCGTACAACTAATGCTGACCTTACGAAACGACTTTTCAAGCGATTCCACTCGCAGACCATTTTCCAATATCGGAATGAAATCCTGAGAGTCTTGGTAGAGGTGGGGCACGCTATCGTCATCTCAATCGTTTGTTGTAAGGTGGTCATAAAACTCAATCTGAGTCAGTCTTTTTCCCGTCTTGACATTATGACAAAATCAAATGTGTTTGATATTATCGTAAGTTTTAAGTCTTGGTAGTGAAATTAAATCATGTAAACATCGCCAACAACCAATGGGTGCACTCCCTCCAGCACCAAACAGGAAGCAGTAAATGGCTAGAGCCAATGTTGTTTATGGTTGCTATGGCGCCACGCTAAGCTAAACGCTAAAGAGGGAAAGTTGCCGATTTTCAACCCTTTTGAAGCGCGTCATCCAACGGGAGTTTTGGGTACTGCCGCCATTCATCTGCATGTACGGCATAACAGAAAATCAGTGAACTTACCCATAACTTACCAGCTAACGCCAGCGGTAGCTAGCTAGCTTGGTTAAATTTTTCAAAACAAATCTAATTGTAGTCTTGCAATGTGTGACCCTGCAAGATCCCCAGTCTTTACATATTATGACAGTCTTTAACGTTAGATGTGAGATGGTGTCAGACTTTATTCTTTTCAAAGTCTGTTCGAAGTCTTCTAGTGTATGATAGGCATACTATGATGAATTAGAGATGATAGAGAAAGAATGACTGTCAAAATGATTTTGACAGGAAAGAACTGTATTTATGTATGCATATACACCTGAGGGTTAAGAAAACAGGGCATTTCTTTGGCAGAAAAGATTTGGCACCCAATAGTATTGTCCCTGCCAAAATACCACCTCTAGTCACTCTATCAATGGCTTTGGATATTCATGAGTCACAAGGCTGCCTTGGATAACAGCCAATGACTGTTCCATCTTGACTTTCAATACTGGTTTGTTGACTTCAGGTCTGCTGTATGTCAGCGGCTTTCCTATGCACCAGTGCAGAGGCTGAAGCACGGTTCTTAGTTTGTATTTACTGTCAGCTTACAACAATCACAAGACATCATCACGTCAGATGCAAATAACACCATCAAAGACATATTCAATGGCACTCTCCAGGCTCCACTACACACACTGAGTGATGCATAACTATGCAAGTGATGCCGCAGGCTACCTTTAGTCTAGTCCAGTCATGAGTGCAAAAAGGAGCTGAAGGCTCAGTGTGGTCCCTACAAAAACCTGAAGAGGTAAACGATGGATCAGTAAACCTTAAAGATAAATTTATTATTTATTGTAGCTATGCTGGGTAAAATATGTTGTACGCAAAGTTAGCAGTAACATGGTAATCACTGCTAGGTTACTGCCATTATGCCAGGAACACATTGCACACTGAAGCGTCGCAAATAGCCCTTAAGCGTAGATTCGTGCCTGATCACGATCATACCAGACGCGCAGTTCAACGCGCCGGTCACAAAGCGATCCTTCTCTCCACTCTCAGCTGAGAAATCAAGACAGCCAAAATTGCCATAACCCTGTGTTTTATTTTAAAAAGTATCCAGCCATAGTATCAAGACATAGAGGAGACGCCAAAACGATCACTGCAGCGCCTGATTACAGATTGAATAACATGGGCGTCGAAATGACAATAGCTCCGCTTCACGGCGCTTCGCGCCTTATGTGTCCCTTTTCTCTTTCCAATTTAAGCAAAAGACAATTAGAGAAAAAAAGTGGAAAATAACCTCTACTCAGCTGTAAATTAATTTTGCCTCATGAGTCAGCCATTAATGTTGACTGGTCTATTGAAAACCAGGTGCAAATTGTTGCATTGCAGCCAACTAAGTTGATTTACCTTTTGTTCTTCTAACATCCAAACAAGACAGAGTACATTGCCAATAGATTTTCTTGGTTAAACAAATACATGAACAAAGACAAGTTTGCTGGGATGAACAAAGGGTTGGCTTGGCATGGCCACTATGCAACTTAATAAAGGACATGGTGGATACAAGTTGTGAAATGAATGAATAAATGAATCATATCCACATAACAAAAATCATTTGCATATGGTGTAAGACACTGTTAAAAAAAAGCCAATGTGCGGTTTTCTTTGTCTTTTTAACGTCTTGTTGAAAGCTGTTGTACAGTTAAACATTTAATAACCCTATCTAAACACCTCTTATTCTGAAGGTTAGAGGTCCATATTGGAAGTCTAATCATTCCCTTGAATGCTTGACTGACTGCTCCTCTAAATATTATCTGTCTATGAGTCTGAGTTTATTGCTTTTTTTCTCAACCATATGACCCTCAGAAGTCTGTAGATTACTGATATGAGTATTGTGTATGTACATTTAAGAATGCACTTTGAAATTCTTCAGCTGAGGCAAAGATTCCTGTGATAAAGAGGCAGACAAAGAGAAAAAAGGAATCTATTAGCCTGTAGCGCAGTGTGTATCAATGTGCATGAAAGAGAGAGGGAGGCAGCAGGTGAGTGGGCTGACCTCATTTCACCGAGAACACAGGTTGAGCGTGTCAAACGATTGGTTACCCTTTGCCTCCCCCCAAGGCGGGTTCACAGACACTCACACAGCGAGGTCTGAGACTTCACAGTAGTATACAGTGTGTGTCTGCACTCACTTTCTGTCTGCCTGCTGACTTGCCACTCTCTGCTCTTTCAGCTTGCCCAAAGCCTCTTCAGCACCAAAGCTTGTGCACTGCCCCACGCAGTCCCAAACAACAATTGGCCTCTTTACGGGGCATTCAGACCAAAAAAAGCGATCCGGCGATTTCCCGCAGGGTTGTGTCGCTGAAACAGCCCATTTGTGTGACATCCTGTTGTATTCTTAAACCCCCCAATGTAGTACAAGTAGACTTTATATTTCGCTACTGTTTTCCGTCCTATCATTTATTGGTCCTTGACGTTTCTGACCGCACATGAAGGCAGCTTGATTTCCCAGGAGAGAGAGAAAGAAAAGAGACGAGCGAGACATATAGTGCTCTGTTGCTGCAGGAAAAATTCAGCTATTAACACAAACTCGTATTTTCATTATGATGTATCCACATTAAAGACAGAGTCTGGAAGATATTGCAAGAGCTTTGAGCTGAATGTATTCTTGCAATAATATAGTAAATGTTGCATCACCATATTTGCTCAATATGTTTTTCTAAATGCTGAATGTTTTGCTATTTTTGCTTTTTATTGAGAGAAAAGCAACACAGGACCTATTGTTCCTTCAGGCAACAGAGCATCGCATGCATACCACAAATGGCTCAGCTGCCAGTAGATGGGTAGCTGGGTAACAATCGGAGGCTTCGCACTTAAAGGTCCCATGGCATGAAAATTTTACTTTATGAGGTTTTTTTTAACATTAATATGAGTTCCCCCTATGGTCCCGCAGTGGCTAGAAATGGCGATAGGTGTAAACCAAGCTCTGGGTATCCTGCTCTGCCTTTGAGAAAATGAAAGCTCAGATGGGCCAATCTGGAATCTTGATCCTTATGACGTCATAAGGAGGAAGGTTACCTCCCCTTTCTCTGCTTTGCCCGCCCAGATAATTTGGCCCGCCCATGAGAAAGAGAGAGACATCATGGCTTGAAAACAAGCGAAGCATGGCAGTTGGTCAAGGCCACACCCCCACCCTCCACCTTGCCCCCCCTCTCTCCTCCTCAATAGCATTTAAAGCTACAGACACAGAAATGGCACATCCTAAGGAAAGCTCATTGTGGGACTGGCTCTAGTGGCTGTTATTCTGCACCAAGGCTGAATTTCGGGAAAGAGACTTCAGATACAGTATTAGGGGACCACTAAGGCCTATATAAAAGCATCCAAAAAGCAGCATATCATAGGACCTTTAAGATCAGCAAAACTCTGGTAAACTTAATATGTTTAGGAGTTCTTTTAAACAGCAGGAAATTAACTTTTCTACCATTCATCATGGTCTAGAGGGTGTCTCCTCCCCATCATCTGTGGCTTCACACCATTTGTTTAAAAAAAGTAGGGTAATGATAACAGGTCATAGTCTTAGCATTCACACCAAGGGATGTGTTCATAATATGGTAGGGTGACCAGACGTCCCCGGTTTCGGTGACCTGTCCCCGGCTGGAGCTGTCCCCGGAAATGTCCCCGGTTTTCATTGTGACTAACAGACCCGAAATTGGAATGAAAGAAAGAAAACATTGACCAAACGTATAGTCGTGCACCCTACATGCGCAGGCTCAAGACAGCCAGAGCGAGCACTGCTCAGAGCTCAGAGATGTTTTAGAATGCCCATATTTTACGATGCTAAAATTGCTGTTTATTTACATGGAGTCTGGTGGGTTTAGCGAACGCAATTTCGTGGACTTTTTATGTTTAAAAAAAGGATCTTACTCTTTAACAGAAAGGTCGACCTCCTTAGAAATCCTTTCCATAATGTTGTCAGACACTTATAATATTAATCTGAGCCTGTCACCGGCAAAACAAGCACTTTTATGAACGTAAATACAAGCTGAACAATTGTCTTGTTTCGCCGCTGCCAACTACAGCGATCTTGTTTAATACTGGACCAATGTCAAAGGAAAATATTTCCTCAATAGTTTTAATTTTATCCGATACTCAATGAGCTGTTGCAGAAACAAGCCCAGGTGTGAAGCAATAAAGCAAAAGCTGTCAGATAAATGTAGTGCAGTAAACATGACAACATCTTACAAATATGAATATATATTTCTACTGGTATGCTTCCTAGTGACATTAATGCAAAGATATGAAGAAAAAACTATTCCACCTGTGTGTGCATGGTTAAAATTCTGAAGTGCAAAATAGTTCAGGCTACAGCACAAATATTTCCATCCATAGATAAGAATAATCAAGTCTAACCTCTGAATTTCTTTTCAAAGTGCACCAGATTGATGCATTTAAACGTTAAAATAGACACAATTTTCTTACAGGGGAGCATGCCCATGGACCCCCTAGGGGGGCTTGTCGGGCCACAAGCAGCTCTAGGTCTAGTGACCCCACTGGGGCAGTGTCCCCGTTTTAAGTTTACAAAGATAAAAACATTACCTGTTTTTGAGGTATTTACGCTTCTGAGATGAAAATGTCCCCGGATTTTGTCTCAGAAATCTGGTCACCTTATTATATGGTGTTGTTATAAAATACCCGTGGCAAGAACTATATTCATTTCTTCTGTTCTGAGAGCAATATTTTAAATAAGGAACATACTAAAGCTCACCATAGAGGTGATGGTAATTAAGATATAATCCTTATTCAATTAACAAAAAAAGAACACTCCTTAACTGTGCTTTGCTATCCAACTTGTGATACTATTTATTCATTCACAAGTGCAATACATCACATAGTCGTACGGACAAATATTCTGCTGGAAATTATTTATTCAGTTTTTTATATATATATATTCATAGAACTCTTTAATACCCTGTTGTTATCTGTGTTTTTAAAAGGAGCCATGCTCGTAATTTCGTTCATGCTTTACATTTCTGTGTTTTGCTGAATGACAACAAAAGGAATCATGAATCTTAAACACAGAAATATTAAAACGTGGTTTACTTTTACTTTCAGAAAAGAAAAAAGTCCCGCCCACCAGAGGGGAAAACAATTGCCGCTGCAACATGCAACCGAGGGCTAAAACGATATCAAACTGCCTGTAGCTAGCAAAAACACATTCAATTTCAGCTTGTCTGGATTATTTTAGCAACTAATGTCTACCAGAGAGGACAAGCATGCTGTTAGTAAGCTAATGTTAGCTATGTGTTGGCAAGCCAAGACACTTGCAAACATAAAACTGCATTGCTGTCTGATTTATCCACATTACACAATAACACAGGTTGCATACTGTCAAAATGCTTTAAAGTGCCCATATTATGAAATAAAAAACACTTTTTTCTGGGATTTGGGGCGTTATTTTGTGTCTCTGGTGCTTCCACACGCATACAAACTTGGAAAAAAACCCATCCATGCTGTTTTGAGTGAGATACAGGTTTCTGAATGTATCCTGCCTTCAGTCTCTGGGTGAGCTGGTCAAAATTGGCAGGGCCATCTACGTCATTGGCCGAAACATTTGGTGTGTGCTAACAAGGGACATGTAAGTAGTTCAACACAATTTCTTTTGTAGATTAGGGTGAACTTGTGTGTGTGTGTGTGTGTGTGTGTGTGTGTGTGTGTGTGTGTGTGTGTTGTAGCAGTGTTTTGCCATTGAGAACGAGGTGGCTAAACGCTAGCAGCATTAGCTTCAAGCTAGTAGCCCAGTACCTAGCTACTGCGCATGTACCTAGCTACTGCGCAGTACCTAGCTACTGTACATGTGTGACTTCCAACAAAGATGGGATATAAGTGTGATGCCTCACTCTGTAGCTAAAACAGAGAGCTCAACACACAGAGTAAAAAGAGGAGCTGCAGCAATGTGCAGTACAACAAAAATATGGTGTTTTTTGAAAATTAAACCATGTAAACCTATTCAGGTACAACCTCAAAATACAATTATGAACCTGAAAATGAGCATAATATGGGCACTTTAACTTAACTTACAGAGATAAAGTTAGACTAAGTGGGCTTTCACACCTGAAAGTCTGAACCATCCGGACCAAGGTTCATGTTTTGCATTTGATCCGGTAAGTTTTGGTTTCACATTACAGTCATGCAAGCGCATTAAAGGCGTGACAAAACTACATCCTGCCGTCATCACATACATGAGCTGCGTCTCCCGATACTTGATACCTGATTGGTTTGTAGACAGGCTTCCCCGTCCTCTTGTATCCTATGATCCTCTCTCTGGCGCCTGAGTTTTTTGAACTGACTGCTGCTCTCAGCTGTTGTACCGCAGATTTTTTTGTTTTGTTGCATTGTTGAGAAGCAAGACACAGGAACTTTCTGCAGCATTTATTCAGAGACAAACGGAAACCTACCCTGTACATTTACTAGGGCTACCACTTAACAAGTAAACTGAGTGCTGACACTGTAACACTCTCTCTCACGTAGGTCCTACACACTAAGCACTGAGCTATTCTTTAAAAGGAGCTTCTCCGGTCTTATAACACCAAGATAGCCTGCCAGAGCTCTGTATTTAGCAGCTTCACTGCTCGGCTCCTAATAATAATACTGGCAAAAACAATAGGGTCCACGCAGCTTCTCTGTTGGCCCTAACAATTGGTAAATCTGACCAATTACTGACAAATAAAAAAAAAAAAAAAAAAATACATTTGGCCCAAAACCAGTCCACTGAACAGCAGTGCTCAACTTACATACTGCACACAAACAGTAGGATCGCACAACTTGCCCTGAGCATCTATGTCACTAAATCATAACAATTCCATGCAACACAAGTGTTTTATTATTAATATAACCTACAATTTCAAGAACATGCACACAGAGCAGTAGTAGTAGCTGGTAGTGCCATGAATGGCTATTTTGGTTGACCACTCACTTTTAAAAGTACACCGTGACTGCTCCGCTTAATGTGTTTTTTCTGTCTGTCATGTTAACTGAATACACAGGCGTGAGAGCAGACTGATAGTGGTGTGTGAATGCACTGAAACACGACAGTAGAGGATATTAATGATCGTGTGAGTCAGGCGCACATAGCCTATTGCAAACTGTAACGGCAGCTGAGTGTCCAATAATAATTGTGATGGCGTTCATGAACAATGTGAAAGGCGTAATAGGCTATATTAGGCTACTTTTTCTAAAATACTGCTGATGCCTGCAGTGCAGTATAGAAGCGTCCAATAAGGCGCGTCAATTATTGCTTTCAGTGCGTCTGTGCCTTCATCAGCGTGATATACAAGGTGTGGCGTGTGAGTGTGTGAACTGGTTGAAATGCCTTGAGCAAAATGAACCCCATGGAAAAACACTAGTTGAACTAAAGGTGGGAGTGAAACAATAGTTGTATGCTTTTGATATAAAGTGAAGGACAACCTGTGTACCAGGCGTTGTTTTGCTGAGTTCCATGGAGTTGGGCTGAGGCTATTTTTAGTAACAGGTGTTGACTGCCGATACATGGCTAATGTGGTTGATTTTAGCTGGTGTGTTTTCCATGTGCAGTGTCTTGAGAGTATATCTTTTCTTTGCCAATATGTAAAAGTAAGGGTGCTAATGCTGTAGTTATAGCAACGTTCTTGCATTAAAAGCCTAATACAAGAGTAGGTCTATGAGTCATAGTTAAATAATTGTACTTTAATGCTTGATTTCTTTATTTTATACATTTATTGTATTATATGCTGTACACGTGCAGCGTGGCTGTATCATTGTGCACTGTTAGTACTGATATTACAATGTAGTATAATGTATAAATATAATGTAGCATAAATGAAAATGCTGTGATCTATACAAATGCAAATCAGGGTAGCAGCAGGGGGAGTTTTACCCCAGGTGACATTTTTCTAAAAGGTATTTAACTTAATTTTAAGAAAAAGCTCTGGTATAAATAGATCAGGTTCAGTATAGCCTAATTATAGACTCTTAAATTATAGCTTGAATTGATTTATTTAATGAAAGTATACATTTAATTACTGTGTATGTCATTAGCAATGGCCAATGTTATGTAACAAAACTAATTTAAATTAAAAAAAATTATTTCAACAATTAGTTTTAATCAGGCTTTGCCATAAAGGTAAAATGTGCATTCCATGCAAACAACATCACAGTCTCCTAGAGCTCAACCACTGTGCATAGTGGCTTGACTACAGTGACCTTTTCTTTGGTCTTGCTTAAATGCACAGTGGATGTGTTAACCATCCGTCTCAAACGGCTCACTGTAATTCACCTCCACACCAGTCTGTGCGCTGTGTGCGCCCTGCTGGTTAATCTGCCTCCTCTTTCTTCCCCTTCCCCCCGCCTTCACTGCTTTGATTTGAAAAATGGCAGAGGCAGATGAGTCCTGCGAATCAAGTCCGAAAATTAGACCAAGAGCTTCCAAAGTATAGGAGTATTTAAGGGTGGTCTGTACATTCTGTCAAACTTCACTTGCTTATCACGGGAGCACAACCACGATGCACGAGCACCTAAAAAGGAAACACACAGGAGTTGTTCAAGATGCGCCCACAGAAAAGGAAAAGACAATGCAAGTATATGATTATTAATGAAACGGCGAGCTAGTCTGTACTGTTTATTAACTCTTGAGAAGTACAATGACTGTCTTTGGATGTTAAACAGGCTACTTAGACTTTGGCAGTAATGTTTTAAACCCCGCCATGCATGCAAGTGTAAACGTGAGCAGCACAGCTGCGTGCCTGCCTGCTTTCAGTGCGATTCATTATTAAGCAGAGCTAAGCGGGGCCAGTGTAAGTTGCTTTATAAAAGTGTTTTTTGGTCTTGTAATTTACAGGAAGCAGTACGCCGTCTTCACAACTCAGAGACAAATTGTAGGCGCTACGAACCGGAGCAAGGGTAAGATTTAAAGAATATGCTTTCATTGAATGAATTTCATTCATTCTGCTGTATAAGGACATAGATATGTTAATGGATACCGATCTTAACCATACATTTTTTAACAGACTAACCTCGCCTCATAACCAGGCCGTGACCTCCTATTTGCTCGGAGTTATGTCTGCAAGTCCATATTTTCATGATGCTGATAATGACGCCATTGTGTGTAAGTAACTTTTACTGTGACTTACCTTTTTTTTAGTCATACCACTCTCATTTAATTGTTTTCCAGCTGCCTGTAAGACATATTACGAGACAACACGCAGGAGCTTCAGGTATAAACAACCAGATCTGGCATCGCGGGCGGAAGCTGTGAAAAGTTCAGCTCGGAGTCGGTCGACAAGAAAGAGGGTAAGATTAGATTAGATCCGTTTTTGGTCGATGTGAATATTTTTCTGGTGCATTCATAGATGTGTTGTGTCCATAAGCAGTGCATCGCGCAGTACTGATTGTCTTTATTGATTGATTTTACAGCTGCTGGAAGCGAGACAGAGTGTGCTGGCAAGGTGGACATTTGGAAGTGCACCACGGTAGACCTGACGTCTGATGAGGAAGACGCCATCGTTGACGGCGTGTCTGGATGGATTGTGCGACCTCCGTCCTTTCGCAGCCAGGAGCTCACAGAGCTCTGTGCCACGCTGCAGTCGAGATTAGAGGCGAGTCCGAAATACAGGGCACCGCACCACAGACGTCTGCAAAATGGACCGAATTCAGACAGAATGCCGCCAGGCAGGCAGACAGTTGATGGTGCTGTAGGATTTGGCTTCTCGTGAGCGTGGGAGATTTGTTGTGTGCTGTGTGTCTCCTATGCTTTGTACATAGTTTTTTTCTGATTGCGTTTGTGTTTTGTTTGTTGTTTGGTTTGTGTTTTGTGTTAATAAAGCTCTATCTTTGAATAAACAGCACGTTTCTGGCAAATCATTTTCCTTAGGATAACAATGAATGTACAACATAACATATCATATGACATATTATATATATTATTATAATGTCCCAGGGCAGGGGTCGGGAACCTATGGCTCGCGAGCCAGATGTGGCTCTTTTGATGATTGCATATGGCTCGCAGATAAAACAAAATATTCTCACTTGTTTTAATCCATCCATCGATTTTTCACTGCGCATGTCCTGTTCAGGGCTGCAGGAGCAATTGTCCATTATTTTAATTGGATGATACTGGCCTACGTTTGCCGTTGCTGGGTAAAACAGGTAAACGCCCCCTTTTGAATCAGTCTGAGACTGCGTCTGCTCGGTCATTAGCTCAAAGCTAACCCTTCGACGAAGAAGATGGCGAAAAGAAAAAAAGACACGAGTATCGTACATTTCAGGACGAATGGACCGAAGAATTCGCCTTTGTGGAGAGAGCGGGTTCTGCGGTGTGTCTAATTTGCAATGACAAAATTACATCGTTGAAACGGTCGAATGTAAAGCGGCACTTCGACACGCGCCACGCTACCTTTGCATCAAAATACCCTGCGGGAGACAGCAGAAAGAAAGCGTGCCAAGAGCTTCTGAGCAGGGTGCAAGCTAGCCAGCAGCAACTCCGGCTAGCTTTGCTGGTTCTTTAGCAATAGTGAGGAACGGAAAACCATTCACCATTCAAAAGAATAAATTCAGAGGCTTATTATACTGACATTTAGTTGAATTCACTTTTAAAATATATTATATGGCTCTCACTGAAATAAATTTCCAAATTTTTTGCTTTCATGGCTCTCTTAGTCAAAAAGGTTCCCGACCCCTGACCCAGGGTGACCAATAGCCTAACCCGTGACAGACCTGCCAACCAATCACAAGTGATTTTTCTTGTTTAAAAGTAGTGGTTTCATTCAAATTCCAGCCAGAGCAGACATTATCTGGCTGCTATTCATATGCTAATTAGAGCCATTCACACCTCCGTTGGAGCTCTCCACATACGTCATGGTTCGTTTCCGTCAATATGTGGCACAGACGACTGTTTTCACAGTCTTATACTTCAACCGTTTAACAATAAACTGAGATTTTCTTGACTTGAACATCATATGTGTAATTCCAACACGGTCTCACGGCAGTTCGTGTAATTGTCACGTTATTTTTAATCTATTGATTCGTGTACAACATCACGTTTAGCTCGTTTTTTTTCGTGGTGGCCAGCACGAAATTGGAACCATCCATTCAGAGGTTGGGTTTAGGAAAAAAACAATGGGAAAAGGACGCCTCACACGCCAGGAGACAGCCGCGGGGATAACGGGATGGCGGAGGTTGGGTTTAGGAAAAAAACAACGTGGCCACCACGAAAAAAATGAGAAAAACGTCTCCGTGAACACGAATCAATAGATTAAATAACGTGACCATTTCACGAACTGCCGTGAGACTGGGTTGGTAATTCATGGCTGTATTCAAACGGGATCAAAAAAGAACTTTCCCTGTTTACTACCGTTCATAATTTTTTCCAAATTAAGGTCCCATGGCGGTCCACCAGAAGGGGAGGGACTTCGCCTCTCTATTGACATTTCAATCTGGATTGAAACATTTCTACTTAGGACCACAGGAAACTTAAACTCAAAAGGACCACAAATGTTAAGGGCCACAACAAAGGGACATTTACTGCATTTCAAGTGAACTCATGGGAATACTGTACACGTGTATTCATGGGATTTGTTTAAATATTATATTGTTAAACTGATAAGCACTGTAAAATTGTTATTGTTGAAATTACTGCATCAAATACAGTGTCCACTGTAGAGTACCTCTAAGCTAATTGTTTATAGAGGATCCGTTCTTTTCTTTATAGTTATATATTAATATATTTTCACATTTACGTGAGTACAAGATAATGTCCATAAACTTATCTTGTATGGTGATTTCATGTGTGGTCAATGTGTCACTTAGCTCCTCCTGAACCTAGAGCAAGTGTTTTAGAGTAGGTTACCACGGTTACACTATGAAACAGGAAGTTGTTTTTTCTCTTTTGTGTGAACAGTGTCAGAGATCTTTGTCAATCAGATCATGTCAGGTGTGAGGGCCCGTACGTCTCTGCTTGCAGCTTTAATATTTTTTTTTTTGCACTTCTCTCTGGTATGTTACAACGTCACTTAAAATCTATATTTATTTAGCATTCATGACCTACGTCACACAAACTCCCACAACATTCCCATGGGTGTAACTCACTAACAAACGGTTTCAAGAAACATAAGAAAGGAGTATGCCATGATACTGAGCCAAGGACCTGACAGATTGACAGCATGTGTCCTAAAATATTGCAGCATTGATATTTTATTTTGCATTTCTTTCTGGTGCATTACAACCTCAATTATAATCTATATTTATTTGGTATTCATGACCTATGTCACACAAACAACATTCCCATGGGTGGAACTCACCAGCAACCGTGCCCCTTGTTTTGTTCCTGTTGTTTATCAGTGTTCATCAGTGTTTTTCTAAGGTGAACATGTGTCATCATCACTATGAGTCACATCACTAGCCTTTATTCTGTTCCAATATAAAGGCCTTAACAGATGTGTACTGTCACAGAAGTGAAAAAGGTATGCAATATCACAGATGTGAACAGGACTGAATGAAAAGACACTGAAAAAGTTTAAAACATTGAAAGCAGATAGAAAGGGGGATATATAACTTCTCATCGCATCTTGATCTCTTCACTAATTTATTCTTGGTAAGTACATTTTTATATTTATAGACTTGTCTTGTATACATTGTGTGTGTGTGTGTGTGTGTGTGTGTGTGTGTATAAGATATATATATATATAGAGAGAGAGAGAGAGAGAGAGAGAGAGAGAGAGAGACGTTATAATAACCACTACTTCATAATAGCCATAATTAATGAATGGTAAATTGATTTATCTAGCTATGTAAAATAATTAGTTTATACATTTAAATAGTTAATACATTGTCAATGGTTAAATCATTGTTTTGTAAATTATCTATAAACATTATTTGGATGGCTAATATAAAGTTGCAACTAATTCTAATGGTAATTAGTTCATGATTAATAAGTGGTTCATAGAGCATCAAGTAACATTAATTTGGTAATTATTAACATATGATATAAAATCATATGTGAAAATCACTCATGAAAATGACAATATAGCATTACTAACAATTAGTAAACATTAATTATTTACCAGTTAAATAACATAATGATATAAAAACTATAATAATACTTTACCATTTATTAGCAATGGTTATTTTATGGTTACCATAATGGGTTTTGAAATCATTTAGTTTTGTCTTTCGCTGATATTCTAGTTTTTCCCCACAATGAATTTCTTGTCCATCTCAACTATCAAGGCACCTGTTACCTTTAGTTCTTAGCATGGTAAAAAAATGTAATGTTTTAGCTTCTAACACACCAGTATCCTATTTTTAAATGTACTGGTATAAGTGGGAGAATGGCGGCTTCCAGCTGACAACCCTGCAGCCGACCTAATGACATTGATGGAGGTGCGACATGCTGAATGCCAAAGGAGGATGCAACATCTTACCTGTAAACTGGTCTATTAAAATTGTTATGTGTGCGGGCGCTTGGGTAGCTCACCTGGTAGAGCTCACCCATATATAGAGGTTTACTCCTCCACGCAGGGGCCACAGGTTCGACTACCTGCGTGTCATTCCCCCTCTCTTTACCCTTTCATGTCTCCAGCTGTCCTAGGCCTAAAAAAATAACCTTTCCCTTTGGATGTTTTTTTTATGTCTTGTGGTATAAAGGCTAAAGGTACTGCTATATTGACTACTGTCATTTGGAGATCAAATAGTTTGCAAAAAGTAATTAAAAAGGAACAATTCTAGTAAGTATATACTGTAGTACAAAAGCTTTCCACATGCTGCCTCTGTGAGTAAGTCTGTATTGTTTGATTTCATAGATTCGAAGGAAGACAAGATGGCTGTCACATGGATCATGTCAATTTGCCTGATTCTGATAGGTAAGCTGAGTAATGCTAAACCGATTGTCTTAATTTAGTATCACCGGAATAACATAATTACTTAATAAAGGCAAAAGGTAAAATGTTTTTTTTTTTTTTGGGGTACTTTTTAGCTGCAACAACACCTGCTGATCTGAAAGGAGATGTACCAGCTACAACAGCCGAACCTACACTCGAAGTGGCTAGGGTGTATTTCAGATCTGTTCAAAGCACATTTACAAATGACTTTCTGAATCCATCAACTACAGCTTTCATAAATCGAGCGGCTTTGACAGAGAGAGAAGTAAGTCTCCCCCTTAGGCCCGTTTCACACTGGCTGCGTGGCGTGTCTGTTTTAATTTCAGCTCCCATGTTAACAGGTTAGAGCTTACACACTGCCTGCGTGACACGCAGATCTCAGGCGGGGCTCGAGCCGCGCCGAAAACGCGTGCATGCTAGAAATAGGACCGACGCCTATTTTTCACGCGACACGCAGGCGTGTTGAAAGTGTTTCCAGGTAAAATAGAAAACAAAAAGATGTTTATATGTCATTTTGACACGAATACATATTAATAAATGACATTTTGATGTGTGTCTCTAAAGTCTAAAGTCTAACTCTAAAGTCTCTAGGTTTTGACATAAATGAGATATAAATGTAATTTAAAATATTAATATATATTGCACCTGTCAATACAGAACGAAATATTCTGTAATCAAATCAGTATATATTAATGTTTAACATGAAGTATACTACTGCTTGAGTGCATTATATCAATGGGAAACATACATGTGTACAGACAAGGCTAGCAGCAGCAGCGCTGCGTCAGACACGTTTCTTGTGTGAAAAGACAGAAAAATCCACGCAGCCGTCACGCAACTGACACGCTCACGCCACGCAGCCAGCGTGAAGCCGGCCTTAGAATAAAATCTGCTGGTACACTTACTGAATGACTTTATCAGAGAACTCAAGCACCTGTTGAAAAAAACGAACAATTACTCAACATATGTCTACATATAAAATGGTCACTTATTCAAATTTCCAGAACTAAGTTGACGACAGAGACACCGAGGGGGATATATTAAGACAGATTAAACTACACCCCCAGCTCACTGTACAACTTATCTCATATACAAACAGTCCTAAGCCCAAAGTAAAAGTAAAAAGTCTTCAATACAACTTCTTTTGTTTCTGCAGCTTACACCTATTTTCCAAAGGGCATTTCCTTGCTCCTTCAAGTCCTTGAGAGTGCGGGCTTTCAGGTAATTTATTAAGATTTAATAAGTATAAGTTGCCTAAATCTGACATATTTTTAACAAGATGTTTTTGCTTCTTCTTGTGTAGGAGTGGATCAGTCATCACCTTCGTAGACCTAAGCTTTGTAAGCACGCTACTTCCTGATCACGTACAGATTGCATACGCTTTGAAGAGCTCAGCTTCAAACGTCACCGGCTTTGACATTCAAGTCAGCTCCATCAACGTGAATGGCATTAGTAAGCAATATTAAGTCCTACTTTATCAAAATTTCCAAAAGTTGCAAAACTTTTTGTTAAACTCAATGTTTCCTTTTTCCTCCTTTTTTACAGATTCAAGTGGAATAAGTCACAATATCAGTCTCATCACCGCATCCTGCCTTGCTCTGTTGTCATGGCTACTGTCAAGCCAACAATAGCATCCATGCTGATTTCCATTGGAATTGGACATCACTGGCACGAAAACGGACTTTGTTGTCAGTAAAAATTCAATATTCAGAAGAAAAAACATCCAATATTTATGATTGTTTTTAATTCTTGTACAGCTTTGGATCAATTTACTGTTAAATTCAGCTTTAACAACCTGTTATATTTAACCATCACTAGAATAATTAGCGACACCATATAAAATTAAGCCCTGGGAATTTCAGAAAATAAATGCTTCACCGAGCACAGTCCTATGGCAAAATGTACTAATACAGTTAATAACAGTTGCTAATGCTGTTTGTTGAGTCTTGTTTGGCAAAGAAGAACAACCAGTCACACTGGTTTACAACTGTCAAACCACTCCCCACTCTTTGAATGCAGTTGAGAGCATGAGAGCACATTGCAAAGGGAACAAGTGTCTTACATTAGCCTGGTTGACACCAGACCCTTCTCAGTTGTAACTGAGAGTGGGTCTGGGCACATTCACAGCCCATTTCCAAAGGGGCGTCACCAACGGACGCCGCTCAAATGCCTCTGGGCGCAATTGGATAGTCCTTCAACCAATCAGAGCAACGATCCGGGTGACGTAGCAGCAACAGCGGCATCAACAGGTTGCGGCGATTCGGTGGCCGTCATATTGAATGTAAACAAAAAGCTGCTTGCCGTCGCTGCGCTATCATCATCGTGTAAAGCCCGCCTCAACAGTTGTGATTGGTGCATCGATTTGGAAAAATTGGAAATGGGCTTGAATGGGCTCTTGGCCAGACTGACTTGCAGAGCAAATCTCAAATTTGCCGGAAGTTTGTCAGGGTTTTCCCAGGCTAGTCTTATGTTAAATGTAGGAACACTTGCAGCTAATAGTGTACAGCACATCCCAACCCTGAACTAATGCATAGTTTTATCATTATGGTATAGCTACATGATAAATTCTTCAAAACAATGCACTGTACATTTTCTTATTTATATATATTTATGTGAGTTTTTTTTGCAATTTGCTTACTTTCTGTGAGAAACTTTACAATGATCAGAGTACAAAATAAAAAAGAAATAGAATTGAAATCTTCTCTCATGTGATGTTTTGCAATTTTGGTGTGTAATGAGAAAGTGTATCAGTTTTTTTTTTAATTTTAATTTTTTTTCAGTTTTTTTTAATATTACGAGCTTTCATTAAAGTGCACCAGTATGTTTACGAACAAGAGTGAAATTCTGAATTTGTGTGTGTGTGTGTGTCCAAAAAAAGAGTCAAAAAACAGACTTTGATGGAGCAATAAGATACCACATGGTCAATAAGGAAGAAATAGCAGATGAATTTCAGGGGTGGGGCTCAAGTTCAACAACATGGATCTAAACGCCAGATCAAATCCCAGAGGGCTGATGTTGCAGAAACCTTAATAACAGCTGTGAATAACTACAGCACTATGTAGTCTTTAAGAGCTGCTCAATTATGCAGGGTACACACCACACGAGAGCCAAGCCAACTCTGAGCCTGATTCCCCCCTCCCAACAATCAAATAATTTAAACATGTTCAATATTTACTACCTAGGGGTGCACTGGTAGCTCACCTGGTAGAGCGTGCACCCCATGTACCAAGGCTCAATCCTTTCTGCAGCGGCCATGGGTTCAAGTCCGACCCGTGGCCCTTTGTTGCATGTCATGCCCTCTCCCAGTTTCCTGTCTTAATCTGTCCCATCCGATAAAAGCCCCAAAAAATAGTCTTAAAATATTTTCGACCTGATGTCTTGTTGTGAGCGGGGAATGCCAAGGATGCAGTCTAGTCTTATTTTACCTGGGCCGGGCTCACAGCCAGCAGGACCTGCTGGCCGGGATGGCAGCGTTATCAGTGGGTAACCTCCATATGGGCACCAATCTCCCGCAGAAGCCCAGCCCAGACAGCCCAGTACTTCAGTCGTTGCCATGTTTGTATACTCTAAATTCACTTTTGATCGCGCAAGATTTCTGGTTTTGAGATTCGGGACTCTGGTTGTTTGTTAATGGAATCAGTAAGTGTGTAGTCTATATCCTGGATGTTCCACTTCCGGGATTGCTCTGGTGCCGCAGGAAATTCAGCCGGATGCATGTCTTTTCACCGATGTCCGTTTCCTTCCGCTTTCTTTGTGTTGGAATTTTAAACTCCGGTGGATTTATGAGGACTATGGTTAACTGCTCCTCAGATCTCTGCAGGGTAAATCCAGACAGATAGCTAGACTAAAACAACTTTTGAACGTACACATGTTCCACCAAAACAAGTTCCTTCATGAGGCTATTTTGCAGAGGCGCCGTGTGGAGTTTAGCACCACCCGTGACAATTGTGATTGGTTTAAAGAAATGCCAATAAACCAGAGCACGTTTTTCTCCCATCCCGGAATGCTGTGTGGACTAGCCAGACCCTCTTCCGCAGCGCTGTGGAGGAAGGTCTGGTAATGCGAGACTATTGCTTACCACTCATGTTAAAGAACCTTAGGCCACCAAGTTTCTAGTGTTTTCTAGTGTCAGATTTTTGATACTTCTCTTTGCTTGTCACTGGACTAAAACCTTGTTTTTTGCTTTGTTTTCCCTCAAGATTGCTGCGTCATGCCTGTCCCCTGCTCACCTCACACACACCCGGCCTTTGCCTTCATTATCTGCGGTTCAAATAAATCCTGTTACTTGTTACTCCATCTCCCATGATCTGCACCACGAGTCCTCCTCTACCCAGCCGTAACAATTGGTCTGTTACTGCCAGGTTTTACTGATAGAATTGCCAAATGTTTACAATTCTGATGCCATTTCAAGCTACTCCTCTCCAACTATCCACAAATCTAACTGCTCGTTGATTCTGGCACACAATGCGGTATGCAGCCCAGTCAAAGCTGCCATTGGTGTCAGTGATTGATACTCAATACTGTTTGTTTACAGTAATGACATCCTAAATTTCATGTCAATTATTGGTGTTACACTTAGAGCGATTTTAACTCTATTTACAGCCAACGGTGTTTCTTTCTTGACAGAAGCACAATAGCTGAACTGAGAGGCAAATAACTAGATGGAGCCTCTCACCCTGACTTATTAAATCATAGCAGCGGCATCCTTGTCATGTTGAGCCTCGCTAACAAATAACCCTGCAGACCATTCCAGATATTGACCAGTATTTTGAGAAAAGCTCAACTGCATTACATCCATGTATTTTTGGGTATTCCTCGTCTGCTTCTGATGTTTTCCTTCAGCGGTGCAGCAGGCATTCAATAAAACATCCCACTCTGAGGATACGTAGAGATTTATTGGTCCACATGGCTGACTGATGGAGGGAGCTACAGATTGGGAGACCTCAGAATGTCAGTTGACGGGAACACACACAGTACACACACACACACACACACACAAATAGTTCCACCATCTATCTCTCTCTCTCTCACGCACACACACACACACACACACACACACACACACACACACACACACACACACACACACACACTCACTATCTCCACCTTGTTTCTCTCAAACACAATCATACTCTTCCACTCTATGCTTATCAGTAGCATGTGCACAAACACTAAAATGCCAACAGCCACACACAAACAGATCATGTATCTCAGGAAGTGAAAGGTGTTTGCGCTAACATTCGTATCTACATTCAAAACCAAGCAGCAATTTACCTTAAAGTGCTCATATTTTCACATTTTCAGGTTCATAATTGTATTTAGAGGTTGTACCTGAATAGGTTTAAATGGTTTAATTTTCAAAAAACACCATATTTTTGTTGTACTGCACATTGCTGCAGCTCCTCTTTTCACCCTGTGTGTTGAGCTCTCTGTTTAAGCTACAGAGTGAGGCATTGCACTTCTGTTTCATCTTTGTTGGGAGTTGCACATGCTCAGTACCTAGGTAAGGACTACTAGCCAGTCAGAAGCAGAGTATGACAGCGTGCCATGCTTGCAGCTAGGCGAGCATTATAACGTGTGTTACAAAGTGACGCACGTTCATCACGGAAGTAAAGGCTGGACTACAATAGAGCTGTTTGGAGCAGTTTGTGAACAGTGTTCTCTGTAGGAGATGGAGATGGTTAGTACCTTTGGGGGCTGGACTTTTTCTCTTTGTAAACCTATAACGTGCACAAAACAGATATATGACACAGTAAAGGTAAGGGAAAAAGCCAAAAAGCATAATATGAGCACTTTAATGTCACCAGCAACATTTTCCTTGCCACACATACAAGTCTCAGTGTGAGTGTACATGCACACGCCACAGGTGAATAAAGTGCCTAATTGTGTGTGTGTGTGTGTGTGTTTGCCCTTTGCAGTAATCCATTCTCCAATGCAGAGTATTTTTAATTAGTTGGGAGAGAGGAAGGGAAGGGGTCTCAGGGTGTTCGTCAACAGCATACACAGTGACATTAAACAAATCCTCAACATCACACACACACACACACACACACACACACACACACACACACACAGACACACACACACACACACACACACACACACACACACGCACACACGTCAATATTACCAACAGTGGACTATCGGGCTACACCAACCAAGTGTGGACTTCAGCAAAGACTTTTATTTAAAAGAATTAAACACACATACACACACACACACACACACAAACTTCCTGCAGACATACAAACTCACAGTCGAATCTTCGCAGCACCATAAAGTCCAGTTCAGACCAAAGATCTGGACGGGACGAGTGTAAACCTGCAGCTACTTGCAACAAGCCGGCCTGCAACGTTCTAAAAACCTGCCAGTTCACACCAATGCAACAAGATGAAATGGTGTATCATCTCCACAGCACAACGACTCTTTGTACTTTGTACCGTTCTAACATCCAACTTTTTTTTTTTTTTTTGTAGCTGGATATCATCTGTTGTGTCTAAATATGAATGTTGACAATTCTGATTCGACAATCACTCAAGCCTGGTAATAAAAGCTGCTACATAACAGCTTTGTCTCAAGGTGAGTTCAGTTTCTCACCAACGACCCCCAATGGGCCCTGTTAAAGTACCTTAAGGTGTGTGTGTGTGTGTGTGTGTGTGTGGTTTGTGTGCATCAGTGAAGATTTGTATATTGAGTTACTGACGTAATAAAACTTCCCTTGTTTGTCATTTGGGAGCTGGAGGCCCTCATCACTGCTGGGTTCATGCTCATTTTATTAAGGGATTTTAAACCATCGCTTTGCAGAAGACATCTTTTTGCCAGCGCTGTTTGTAATGCCAACAAGGAGACATAAAACTGGGGTTTCAAGAGAATACTTTTTGACTTCAGGGCTTCACAGATTTCATGATGAGTACACCAAATGTCTTTTTTTTCCATTATTAGGACATTTGTTGTACTCCTCAGTAAGTACTGTCCCCCTTTAATGTGTACTTAGATATTCAGGCAGTTTAAAACTCCTCTAAACAGGAACTGAGGAACAGGACAGTTTGGCAGGTGTGTCAGGGGAGCAGTGAGAAACTGTAGCTGAAGAAAAAGGAACAATATACTTTTGATGATATTATGTAAGTATACGCGTTATACAACTTCAATAATACATAGGATTGTGACAGAAACTGAGATTGCATCAAAAAGTATACACGTCTAATGTACTGTACACCAAAAGGCAAATAGACTAAAATAAATCGGTGAATGTGGACTGGTCCATCAAGGTACTCTAAGTTTGCAATGGAGAAAGCTATGGCTAGCTCATACTGTAGCATATAACAGCTTTTAACTGGAATATCATTTTCAAAGTCCACGTTCCCAAGACATACTTGTATTCCCATGAAACTGAAATGTAAAGAGATTACTTACTTAATTTGGAAGAAAAAGAACAAAACCTGGCACCATTATTATAATTCATGTACAAAGGTTGTGATTTGCTGGGAGGGTTGTGTGGGATTTCCCCCTTTCTGGTCTATACTGCCCTACAAAGGCAAAAGACCTTAACTCGCCAGAGTGTGGAACTGAGAAAAATGACTTTAAAGTTTTTTAGTTGTCCAGCCAAATGAAGTATAGGTAGGACACCGGAAATCTGGCAATTAGATGCAATGACTCTACATAAAAAATTGAGCTCAAACTTGACTTTTGACCTCTATTTTGAAGTTACTGTACTCTGCCTTTATATTGTCTGCAAAAAATGAAAGGTCACGCCAAGGCAAAAGGCAGTAACTTCCAAATTATCAATATTTGGTTGCTGATCACCATTTACAAAATCATTATAGTAACACGTCTATAAAATGTAGTGATCATGGCCTATATGTCTGATGATTTACAATTACTTATAGCCATTTACTGTACTTATTGCTATCCTGTACCGTAACTCATATTGAGCATTCCAAAACAAAGTCAAATAGCAGTTACTCGTGTTATGGTGTTCTGCCTTGGTTTCTCCTGGGCTTTTAGAAGTTACTGTTAAGACAACCCATTATTTTCTCGAAAAAACAAAGAAACTGACTCGAGATACTTATCCACATGATAAAGGATGTCTTGAATGTCCCAAAAAATATCATTAACTCCTTTTCAACAAAAACAAAGTTACTGCCTTTTGCCTTTGCAGGAATATATCCCTGCCTCTGCTGAATTATTTTTATCTCTGGTCGGGACAAAATGTATCCCCCCCCCCCTCAAAGTGACCAATGCTACTTCACCAATAGACCATATATTATATACCTAAAATAGAAGTATTTTAAACTAAGTAAAGCGCTGTAACGTGAACAATCTATAGTGCCATAGAACGATAACATCCGAGCGTCAGTTGCTGGTTGACGGTCCTTTCATGGGCCGTGGTAGTGGAGTTTAGTCAGAAAAAGTGAGCGTCATGCGGCGATGAAAAAGATTGTGGTTTGGATTAAGACATTCCAGAGTAACAAATGGGCTTTTCCTGGGAGAACGTATTTTGTTTTCCCTGCGAGGTGAACTCCGCTCTCCGGCTTGAAAGCGTTGTATTTTCCATTGAATATTGACTAGCCAGACCATCCTCCACACGCTGCGGAGGAGCGTAGCACTCCTATAAAGCCCGGATGGAATGATCCTTTGTTTCATAACCACATTTTCCGCAACTGCGGCGATCCGACTGCAGTTCAACTGGCAGCTGAATCAGGCTCCTTCGATCGTATCATTGTCTATTCAGGGTTACTCATTGGCATTACCAGAAACTAAGAAATCCTAGTGCTTGAGATGTATCATACAGATGTTAGAGTACCAACTCCATCAACCCCACAAATCACCACAACTGTAAAGTGCTGCTTTAAATTCTCTGGACAAAAATGGCAGAAGAACCAATACATGTTGTGCCCACACTTCTCCACCGGTAACATAAACAACAGATTATGTTTTATTTCTTCCTACACTTAAATCTGTGCACTACTGCACATTCCAGCAGCCAGTTTGAAGGGTTAACTGGCTGACAGGTGGACTTAGGCGTATGAAAGTCAACACCCTGTAATTACCTGAGCAGAAATAATGCGAAACCAGCCTGAAGTCAGCCAATCAGACATAATGCCACACTTGTGCCAAGCATGCAGAGAACAGTTCCCTGCAGATTAATTTGTGTTCAAGTTTAACACGTTCAACTTCAAGTTTAGTTTCAAAACTTTCTAGACCTTAACAGAGATCTCACTTTGGGTGTGTTTATGTGTGCATGTGTGCGTGTGTATGTCTGTGTGTGTGTGTGTGTGTGTGTGCTCACTGCCCCATGCTGTGGGTTCCAGTCCTGTTATTTCAGTGGCCATTAGAGAAATGGTGACCACTTATACAGCAACACACACACACACTTTCACACCGAGAAAGCCTTCACACACACACACGCACACACACACACATTAGAGCAACACCTATACGCATGAGTTCACACACAGTAGGAACTAAATGTTGTACATTCGCTTCCTGTAGCTGAAGTCCTCTCCTGCAGTACGGCAGCTTGCTGGTTATCTACTGTCCTGTGACTGGAAGTTGACCAGTTTGTGCAGAAGGCGGAGGCATACGTGAAACCAGATGCAGCAAATTTAAAGATATAGTATCTACTGTCTAAATTAATTTCACTGACATCCTAATCAATAATCACCTCTATCATGCAACACAAGATACTGGTTTGTTGTTGCCTTCCTGAATGAAACATACTGTTTGACGCTGTGTTTACACCGAACATGAGTTTTACCGTTACATGATTTGTGTTTATTTGCGTTACTTGCGAGAGACATACCAGAGAGGATGAGGGGATACATGTAGATACCTACAATGATTTAATTTCTTTCACTCATCAGCCATGGGCAAAATAACCACTACTGCTGATTTGTACCGGTTGTGGAAGTCTGAATGTGGGTTCATAACATCATTCGGAGGCGCATAGAGCTTGGAAATTCTCACCGTCCACAGATGGCTGTTTTTCCTCCATTTCTGATTCAACAAAGTCAGTGACATCGGGAGAATTAGCATTTAATTCTGACAGCTGAAAATGAACACCTGAAATGCTTCATGATCAACTAGAAAGTTTATAAAGATTGACAGATGATCATACTGTCGTACTGTGGATCGTACAAAAGCTGTCAGCAAAAACCAAGTGACATAAAATAATGAGAAATCTCAGTATTTTTCCACCCTGGTTCTCTTTGCCCTTTCTTTTTCTGTGTGTCAGTGTGTTTCTGTAGCTATTTGAACTTGTGGTCAGGGGTCACCAACTGCTCTGGAACAGCCCAATTTCTCTCTCTGAAAGATGCATCTGTCTTCTCTTTCTCCTGTACTTGCGCTGTTATTTTACTGTATATGTCCTTGCAGCAGTTTTAACATTTAATTTATATTCAGAGGAACAGGACTAGGTTGAAACTGAGTATATGGCTGGACTGTGTACGGTCAATGTGTTTCACTGTGGCCAAATTGTTACAGAGATAGTCAGCGTTAGTGTCTATACTGTGAATTCCTGGATATTAAATGGTCATCTGCATTGTTGTAGTCCCAGTAACATTTTTTTTCTTAAAGTGTAATGAAGTAGCATATCATATGACATCTAAGACAAATAAATAAGGACTCTGGCACATGCACAGATAGACCTCAAAGACACCTTGAGCACCTGCAATTTGGCCTCCGAGAGAGTGATCTTTTTTTTTTTACATTTATTTAAGAGATAAATTCCTGTTTGTGTACAGCATGCCCTGACGGACAGATTATTATTAATTTAATCGAAATATCAGGTCGGGAGATTGGTGCTCCCAGTCGAAGCCCTCTACGAAGCTGGATGAAGCTTCCAAGCCTAAATAAATGAAGCCAATGAGGAAGTGCCTTAAACCTGCATTCTATCTAATTTCCAGCAGGGGGCGACTCCACTGGTTGCAAAAAGAAGGCCGTTTCTATAGAAATCTATGGGAAATAACTAGGGATGAGCGAGTACAGCATTATCTGTATCTGTTAACCATATGAATTATCTGTATCTGTATCTGTACTCGGACTGGGCGGGGCCTAACCCGGAAGTGGGCAGGATTTAACCCGGAAGTGGATCGGGTTGTCTTGAAATGGGTGGGGCTTTAACCAGTATGTTATTTTAAGCATGCAATTGATATGGGTTGATCAGAAATTGTTATATTTATTGCTGATTAGAAAACTATTTACATGACAGCATCAGCATTGAGCTTCAGATCAATGGTTTTGATCACGATAACAAACGAACTATATACAGAACAAGTTTTGCAACAATGAATACAACACATGCGGTTGCAATTATGAAGTAAAATGTAATGAACAAGAGTTTTCATACTCAACATAACTTTCTTTCTTAACTTTTAATTTTTTTATCATCAGTGTGATTTATTTATTTTTTTGGTTCTTTTTTCTTTTTTTTTTATTTCCACACCAGGTACGTGTGTGTGTGTGTGTGTGAGTGAGTAAGAGAGAGACAGAGAGAGAGAGAAAGAGAGAGAAAGAGAGAGAGAGGGGCGGGGGGGACTGTGTTATTGACCCTTTGCAAACACGTCACACGACCACGTGACGGCGCCATGACAGACGGCGGAAGCACAGGCTAAACAGTAGTGGACGAGCGGAAAGTTTCATAGTTTCAATCAGTTTGAAATACATAACACTAAATAAACTGTATTTGTGGCTTTATATGGCTTTTTCTATTGAACAACAAGTTGTCGTGCCGTTATCGGTCAAGGTAGGGCATCTGGTAGGTGCTCACAAAGAGCAGTATTTGGAGAAGTTGGAGATAGCAGGATTGGATACCGACCCTTAATTCGTTCTCCCTCCGTTTTCACGGACCTCATTAAATCACAGAGTCTGCCCGACTTCAGTCCACACGATCTGTACCACTATGTGGTAAACGGGGTATCCCCATATACTGGTGCTGATCTCAAAGCTTTTAAAAGTCTGGATGCTAACCAGTTCTTTGTAGCTGGCTGGGTTAGAGGTACGTGATGCTACGCTAACGGTGGGGGGAGGTACCTCATAATGGCAAAGATCTCTTCTCTCCTTCTCTCTGTCCTCTCTTTTCTTTTGTTCAGCCCCATTCTTTTTACCTAATATATTTCACATCTCATATCAGCTAGATTGATGCTTTTTCGTTCTATGCAGTGTCTGATAATAATACAAAGTATTTCTTCTTTCAGCCGTTTTAGGTAATTCATTTCAACTTTCATCTTTGACAGTATTACAGTTCAGCTTCAAGCTTTTCTAACAATGTATTTTAGCTCTTCACTTGGGTAATGCAGTTTAGCTTCCAACTCTAACAATTTTCCTGATTTTTTAGCAGTGTAGTGCATTTGAGCTTTAAGATTTTTCGTACTATTTGTTTCATATTTCTGCATTTGTGAGTGATTATCAGTTAGAAAATATACTCAGACCTCACAATGTTCTACGTCTTTTGTCATTCAACTTTTGAAGCCAACAGTTCAGTTTAGCATAAGCTTTTAACTTTTTAATGAAATTCATACGTATTAAAACGATTTCCACTTTTTCAACTCTTCTCACTACTTCAACTTCTTCTTACTGATTTAAGCTATTCAACCAGTTTAGCTTTAGCAATTCAGCTATTCAGCATTCCCACGCATTTTCCGCATGAAATGCATTTTCTATAGAATAGAATGTGTCTTATTTTATCAGTAATTATGATCAAACAAAAGAAACTGTAAAACATCATTAGATAATGTATTTATATACTGTATGTACATATTTACATATCTAACCCTATAACATATACAACAGAATAGAAATAGAAATAGCTAAAAACTGAAAACATGCCACTCAGTGACATATCATGTTTGAGAATTGTCCTTCACATGAGGAGCGAGATCCCGCGGATCCACGCGACTACGCAGGTGAAGTGTGGCTCCCCGTGTGAAAAGCCCTTTATTCCCACAATGGGGACATTCTCACTGTTGCAGCATCGAGGGAAAGAGATAGCTTCATATTTCACTTCCTTTACGACAACTTTTAACATGTACAAGATAAACATGAGCAGGGGCTAAACGGCTTTTCAAATCCAACATGAAAAGTATTGGACAGTTTGAATAAAAGTAAAAAAATATATATGTTATTGTGGTAAATGCACATCTTAAATATTAGGTAGTTGCTGAGCACACATGGTTATTGGAGTTACAGAAAATGGCGTCCCAACTGGCGCATACTTGGGTGTACTGCTCTTGTGTAAAGACATCCATCTTTTTCCTTTCCATATTTCGTAAAGTGTTCTTTCTTTGCCATATTTTAGGAATCATCAGAAATCATAACATTCATACTGTATATTCAAACATAAACAAACTGGTATACGATAGCAACAATAGAATCAAAGATAGAATGGAATAGAATCAATAACCATTTGGATTGAAAACATAAGAATACATGTTGTTGTTGTTGTCATAACGACACACTATGAATACTGGGACCCAACTTTAGTTCTGACACAAATTCACTCAGACAGCAGTTTGTATCAGAGAGTCATTTGACTGTGACAATCCAAAGGTGCACATCGCAACGAGAGAAAAGACACTGGTCAGCAGAATACGAAGTTGGAAAACATGGAATTCCACTCCAGAGAGATTGAACCGCAAATGAATTTCTATCTCAGTTCACTTGAAGAACAAGTACGGTGTGAACTGAAGGACAGCGAGGCAAGGCTCACCCAATGTGAATCTGAGGGAAGAGTTCACCTGATCATCCGAGAGGACTTGCTGGCCAATGTCCTCGATCAGCTCCAACAACAGAGAGAGGGCAGCACTTTGAGCCATGACAAAAAGCTGATGCAGAGGGAGATGTGTGACTTAAAAGTTCAGCTTGCTGAACGTGTCCCCTCCCCACCCAGGGAAACAGAGTATCTGAAATCCCAGCTGGGAAAAATCAGCAACAGACTGCGAAAAACCCAAAAAGAGCTCGACCTGCAGTACTTCATTACTGAAGACCTGAAGGTCGAATTGGAGCAGATGAAGGGAGAGAAGGAGGCCTTTAAAAATAATGTGGAGACTCAGAAGATGGAGCTTGGTAAAGAGAGACAGATGCTCGCGGTAGGTAAGACCACCAACGTGATGTTGGAGAGCTATCTAGAGATTGAGAGGGCTCAAGCTCAAGAGCTGAAGGATAAATTGAGCAAGATGGAGGAATCTCTCCGAAAACAGGCAGAGGAGGCAAAGGAGATACTGGAAAGATCCCAGGCTTCCCATAGAGCCCAGCTGGATGAGGCTCTGGCTGAACGTGTCCCCTCCCCACCCAGGGAAACAGAGTATCTGAAATCCCAGCTGGGAAAAATCAGCAACAGACTGCGAAAAACCCAAAAAGATCTCGAGCTGCAGTACTTCATTACTGAAGACCTGAAGGTCGAATTGGAGCAGATGAAGGGAGAGAAGGAGGCCCTTAAAAACAATGTGGAGACTCAGAAGATGGAGCTTGGTAAAGAGAGACAGATGCTCGCGGTAGGTAAGACCACCAACGTGATGTTGGAGAGCTATCTAGAGATTGAGAGGGCTCAAGCTCAAGAGCTGAAGGATAAATTGAGCAAGATGGAGGAAGCTCTCCAAAAACAGGCAGAGGAGGCAAAGGAGATACTGGAAAGATCCCAGGCTTCCCATAGAGCCCAGCTGGAGATGCAGGACAAAAGCAACAAGAACCTCATGGCTGCTCTGAAGAAGGCTGAGCAGCAGCTGGAGAGTAATCTCAACCAGTGGAAGGAGGACAAGGCATCCCTCCTACAGGCCACAGAAAGCCTGAAGCTGACTCAGCAGGAAAAAGAGCAGGACTGGGAGAGGACCGAGAGCACCATGAGGTCCCAGGTGGTAGATCTTCAGAGCCAGATGATGACAAAGCCAAAGAAGAAGAAGTGGTACAAAAGGCTCCTGCCTGGCTGAGGAATTGTATAGTATTTGTACTTGTATAGTGTCTGTCTGTCTGTCTGTCTGTGTGGGTCTGTCTGTCTGTGTGGGTCTGTCTGTGTGGGTCTGTCTGTCTGTCTGTGTGGGTCTGTCTGTCTGTCTGTGTGTGTGGGTCTGTCTGTCTGTCTGTGTGTGGGTCTGTCTGTCTGTGTGTGGGTCTGTCTGTGTATTTGTGGGTCTGTCTGTCTGTCTGCGTGTGGGTCTGTGTGTGGGTCTGTCTGTCTGTGTGTGGGTCTGTCTGTCTGTGTGTGGGTCTGTCTGTCTGTCTGTCTGTGGGTCTGTCTGTCTGTCTGCGTGTGGGTCTGTCTGTGTGTTTGTGGGTCTGTCTGTCTGTCTGCGTGTGGGTCTGTCTGTGTGTGGGTCTGTGTGTGGGTGGGTCTGTCTGTCTGTGTGTGTGTGGGTCTGTCTGTCTGTCTGTGTGTGGGTCTGTCTGTCTGTCTGTGTGTGTGTGTGGGTCTGTCTGTCTGTCTGTGTGTGGGTGGGTCTGTCTGTCTGTCTGTCTGTCTGTCTGTCTGTGTTTGTGTGTGTGTGTGTGTGTGTGTGTGTGTGTGTGTGTGTGTGTGTGTGTGTGTGTGTGTGTGTGTGTGTGTGTGTGCGTTTGCATGCAGGGCGTGTGATGCGTCAGTGCAGTAGTGTTGCAGTAGCAGTGCTTGTAGTTAGTGCATGCTGCTTCTGCTTGCCACTCTCTGCTTTCAGCTACTGCCACCGGATAGCCCTTTGTTTTCAGGGGCGAAAAGAGGAGCCGAGTGTGTAAGGCTCCTCAGCCGGTACATAGCCTCTCCACTGCCAAGATCTCGTACACGCCTCCCCGTGGCACACATGGTAACTGGTCCCTTGTGGTTCCAGGCTAAGTTGTACAGGATCTCGGAGCAGCAGTGGGCCCCAGAGACGTGGCATGCAGGCCCATCGGTGAGTGGAAACGCCCTGATGCCCGTCAACCACTGTCCCAGTTATGGGTAAATAGCCCCAGCTATGGGTAAATAGTGAAGACCCCAACAGCAGCGCAGGCGGAAGATGTTGGTGTGAGAACCACCACAACGGCTGGGAAGGCGGAAGAAGGCAACCCCACAGCCACGTGGGTTACCTCGGGAGGGTACAGTGGCTAGGGGAGCAAACCCCAAAGACAAACCTGCACCTGGGGACAGGCACAGGTGGAGTCCATGTGGTAGGAGTGAAGATGGTGGGAGTGAGGTCTGCGCACCCACACCCTCACCTTAATCCTCACCTATGCGCAAGCTTCTTGCCGCCACCCCCGAAAAACGTCCTGTGGCGATGTGAGAAAACTGAAACTATTCCTCACAACTATATAATAACTACTGCATACACACAAACACTAGCTACACAAATAATCTTTTAAAATAAATGCATACAAATTATGTTTGTTGGTGTGACGGCCCTGGGCCTGTCGTACATGTGTACTGTGGTTTGTCTTGTTAACTTGCAGGTGTAGCGGAGGAGATAATGAGATGACTGTGATCACCTGGCCGGTCCTCCCAGACTATTTAACCCCGCCTGCCCCGAGACCAGGCGGCCGCATTCTCCCGACTGCACACCAACATGTTTTCGCTCTGTTTGAGTTTTCCCTTTGTTAACTACTGACAACATGCACCTCACATTCTCCATTACATCCATACACCTTCATTCATCACTGATACTGACAATCACACCTCATCGTTCTCTTGTTTGCATCATTATTTAATAAATGTCACTTTATTATTGTTACGTTGCTGTGCATCTCCCTGTTTTGTTGTGGCCTGTGAGCCGGTCGTAACAAGTTGGGGGCTCGTTTGCCGTGAGTATAAAACCAGGACCTTGTTTGTGGTTTTCTTTAATTAATCCTAGTTAGTTGCTGTTGAGGCAATTTGGTTAAGTTGAGCTAGTCTATTGTTGTTTAAATGTTAAGTTGCACTACAGTCATGTGTAATATAGTTTGATGTATAAATCAGGGGACAAACGCTCATTTGCATCCTGAACCCCCAAAATATAACTTAGCTCAAATTATTTTATATGTTAAATATAATATACTAAATATAGGTTTTTGTCTGGAGGTACATGTTGGTCATCCAAAGAAAATAATGAAATTAACAACACAAGAGCATTTATTTCAGGGAGATTTTGCAGGTTTACTACGAGTCTCATGTAGCTTTAGACTTTAAGACTAAACAGGTTTATTTAGTGTCACAGAGCCTTTCAAACACAGCTGCAATTCAAAGTTTTATGAAGAAGAAATGCTTTAGAATATACACTGGTTATTGTCAAATCAGCTACAAACTTGAATTATTTGATATTATCAGTTTACTTTTTTGTTTTAGGAATAATCAATAAATCCTATGATTTTAATATATGTAGTTTTGGTTTAAAGGTGCTGTAGGTAGGACTGGGAAGATCCAGGACTTAGCCAACAAATTTGAACATCAACAACTTCTCAGTCCCTCCCCCTTCTCTGCTAAAGCCCAAAACGGTCTCCTAACCCCCCCCCCCAGTCAAACCAAAATTGAATCCTCTTTCTCGAACCCCAAAAAACTTTTTTCCATCTTCTCTAACCTCCTAGATTCCCCCAGTCCACCTCCTCCCTCCTCCCTCCTACCAACCCACTTTGTCAACTACTTTGTAAAAAAGATAGATGACATACGCTCTTCATTCTCAACCACACCTCCTGAAATCACCTTACCATCCATCACTTCCAGTACTCTTTCCTCTTTCACCCCTTTATCTCCAAACCAAATTCTTACTTTGATTACCTCTGCCCGCCCAACCACCTGCCCCCTGGATCCTATCCCTTCTCACCTTCTCCAGTCCATTGCTCCGGACCTCCTTCCTTTCCTCACCCATCTCATCAACATCTCCTTGTCAACTGGCTGTTTCCCCGATGCTCTCAAAGAGGCAAGAGTGACCCCACTGCTCAAAAAACCAACACTCGACTCCACTGATGTAAATAACTATAGACCCGTCTCCCTTCTTCCATTTCTATCTAAAACTCTTGAGCGTGCCATTTATAATCAACTCTCTACCTATCTCCACCAGAACAACCTTCTTGATCCCCACCAGTCTGGCTTCAAGGCTGGCCACTCAACAGAAACTGCCCTCCTTGCTGTCACTGAGCAGCTTCACATCGCTAGAACAACCTCTCTCTCTTCCATTATCATCCTTCTGGATCTTTCTGCTGCCTTTGACACAGTGAACCACCAGATCCTCATTTCGACACTCCGAAATCTGGGTGTCTCAGGCTCTGCGCTCTCATTACTCACATCTTACCTGGCAGACCGAACCTACCGGGTAACCTGGAGAGGGTCTAGCTCAGAACCTTGCCCACTTAAAACTGGGGTTCCTCAGGGATCAGTCCTGGGTCCCCTCCTCTTCTCTCTGTACACCAACTCTCTCGGGTCTGTCATTCAGTCGCACGGCTTTTCTTATCACAGCTACGCAGATGACACCCAACTAATTCTCTCCTTTCCTGAGTCTGAAACTGAAGTCTCTTTTATATAGACCTTAGTGGTCCCTAATACTGTATCTGAAGTCTCTTTTATATAGACCTTAGTGGTCTCCTAATACTGTATCTGAAGTCTCTTTATAGAGGCCTTAGTGGTCCCTTAATACTGTATCTGAAGTCTCTTTTATGTTTGTGGCGTCTGCCAGAGTGGATGATGTCATCGCTAGAGTGCAGCACCTTAAAAAAAATATCTTTGTCCCCTCTCTATAAATTGCTCTCACGCCCACAATATCTAATTGTCATACACAATTTATACATCAAAACATAGGTATTTTTGTCTAGTTTCAGCCAATGTGCTCAGTTTTGCGATATGCCTTATACTTTTGGCCCACATTTTTAAGTTTATCAACATAAATTTTACATGAATACGTTCACAAAGGCCTTGTGGTGGTCACGATTACATCATTTCACCGATAGCCCTTATCGTTTTAGCAGTCTGAGGCTTTATTTGAGAGCTTGCTCTGTGTCTTTGAATAGCTCCAGTGGGGCACAGGTGACAGTTTCAGCAGGTGACACGGTCGTTAACCTGATTAAAGATCAAAGAGATCTCATCACAGACTTCAAAGGGGGTTTTCACTGGTCATACGTTACCATGACAACCCTTTCACAGACAGTCAACTTGAATACTACAGGCAGTAATATGAACATTAGTCTACATCTTTTGCGTTCCACTTCTGTCTGACTGTCTCTGTCTCTCTTTGTCTGTCTCTCTGTCTCTGTCTGTCTATGTCTCTCTGTCTCTGTCTCTCTGTCTGTCTGTCTGTCTCTGTCTCTCTCTCTCTCTGTCTCTGTTTCTCCCTGTCTCTGTCTGTCTGCTTCTGTTTCTCCCTGTCTCTGTCTCTCTCTGTCTGTTGTCTGTCTGTTTGTTTCTCTATGTCTGTCTCTGTCTCTCTCTGTCTGTCTCTGGCTCTCTCTGTCTGTCTATGTCTCTCTGTCTGTCTCTGTCTCTCTGTCTGTCTCTGTCTGTCTCTGTCTCTCTGTCTGTCTCTGTCTGTCTCTGTCTCTCTGTCTGTCTCTGTCTGTCTGTCTCTGTCTCTGTCTGTCTCTGTCTGTCTCTGTCTGTCTGTCTCTGTCTGTCTCTGTCTCTCTGTCTGTCTATGTCTCTCTCTGTCTGTCTATGTCTGTCTGTCTATCTGTCTCTGTCTGTCTCTGTCTCTCTGTCTGTCTATGTCTCTCTCTCTGTCTCTGTCTCTCTCTCTGTCTCTCTGTCTCTGTCTGTCTGTTTCTGTTTCTCCCTGTCTCTGTCTCTCTGTCTGTCTGTTTGTTTCTCTCTGTCTCTGTCTCTCTGTCTGTCTCTGTCTCTCTCTGTCTGTCTATGTCTCTCTGTCTCTCTGTCTGTCTCTGTCTCTCTCTGTCTGTCTATGTCTCTCTGTCTCTCTGTCTGTCTCTGTCTCTCTCTGTCTGTCTCTGTCTCTCTCTCTCTGTCTTTCTCTGTCTCTCTCTGTCTGTCTCTGTCTCTCTGTATCTGTCTCTGTTTCTCCCTGTCTCTCTCTGTCTCTCTGTCTGTCTGTTTGTTTCTCTCTGTCTGTCTGTCTCTGTCTGTTTCTGTTTCTCCCTGTCTCTGTCTCTCTCTGTCTGTCCATGTCTCTCTGTTTGTTTCTCTCTGTCTCGGTCTGTCTTTCTCTGTCTGTTTGATTCTTGTTTTTCTTCCCTCTTCTGTACGTTTTTTGGCTCTCCGTAACTTCTGCATACGTTGAGCTATTAAAACCATTCAACTTTTAAAATGTTCAGCTCTTTCAGCTAATGACGGAACTTCTTCAACTTCTTTTCTACTATTTATACTTTTTAAAATATTAAGCTTTTTAACACTTTCCTTTAACATTGAAGTCAATGAGATCATGCTTCAAATCCTTCAAATTTTCTTCAGCTCCCAACATTTTCAGCCCCTCCATACTTTCACCACACATTTCTACATAAAGAACCTACGGTTCTCTCACACTGTCTCGCACTCATTAGCAGGTGTGGTGATTAATGATCAAAGACAGGCTTTATAAGTGCTAAAGGAACATTCATGATCTATAGATGATAGTGTAGTGGATAGGGCACATGCCTTTGGTGTGGGAGATCCTGGTTTGAATCCCACTGGGGTACATCAGTCAATGTGTCCCTGATCAAGATGTCATTTCACTTTTTCAACTATTCTCACTACTTCAACTTATTCTTATGGATTTAAGCTATTCAACCAGTTTAGCTTTAACAATTCAGCTATTCATGTTTTATTTTGGCTCTCCTCTCTTTCTCTCCTCTCTTCTCTCCTTCTCTCCTTCTCTCTGTCCTCTCTTTCCTTTTGTTCAGCCCCATTCTTTTTACCTAATATATTTCACATCTCATATCAGCTAGATTGATGCTTTTTCGTTCTATGCAGTGTCTGATAATAATACAAAGTATTTCTTCTTTCAGCCGTTTTAGGTAATTCATTTCAACTTTCATCTTTGACAGTATTACAGTTCAGCTTCAAGCTTTTCTAACAATGTATTTTAGCTCTTCACTTGGGTAATGCAGTTTAGCTTCCAACTCTAACAATTTTCCTGATTTTTTAGCAGTGTAGTGCATTTGAGCTTTAAGATTTTTCGTAATATTTGTTTCATATTTCTGCATTTGTGAGTGATTATCAGTTAGAAAATATACTCAGACCTCACATTGTTCTACGTCTTTTGTCATTATTCAACTTTTGAAGCCAACAGTTCAGTTTAGCATAAGCTTTTAACTTTTTAATGAAATTCATACGTATTAAAACGATTTCCAGTTTTTCAACTATTCTCACTACTTCAACTTCTTCTTATTGATTTAAGCTATTCAACCAGTTTAGCTTTAGCAATTCAGCTATTCAGCATTCCCACGCATTTTCCGCAGGAAATGCATTTTCTAGTTTGTTTAACATGTGCAAATATTTTTTTTTTACCTCAACCTCAAACCAGATAAAGACTTGCGCCCCCCCTGTGATCTTTGCCGCCCCCCTTAGGGGTCCCCGGACCCCAGGTTGGGAACCACTGCTCCAGAGGACAGGTCATGTCACGTCTTGAAGTTTATTCCCAGCTAAAAAAACAGTAGTGTGGTAGTAGCTGGATGGCACTCACCGGACGGCAGCTAACGGCTATCAGCTAGCAGAGCAAGCTAGCTACCAGCAGGATCGAGACAGGGACCAGGGTAGGTGAATTTAAACAATGTCTGAGTTGAAAACGCATCTTGTTGACACGTAAGGGCCCTGTTCATGTGGCACAGACATATTAATTGCATTTTGTGTCTGTTAAGAGGCACAAAGGCCCCGACCACTGCCGTTTTAGCTCAGTGGACGCTTGTAGTACGTAGCTGCAGCTTCTCCGTGTTACCTGCACTGATTCGGGTCGGGTTTTTTCTATCGAAAGTACTCGCGTAGCATAGCGATCAAGACTAACGTAAAAATTGACCGGAATTCTCCTTTAAGTAAAGATTCATATAACACGTAGCCCATGTTTTTAGAGGACATGGTTGGTCGTGGCTACCCATACCGTTGTTCACTGGGTGTGCCAATGCAACTTCCTAGCTAATGGATGCCTGAACACATCCCAGCTCTTGGAAGTGCAGTCATTAATTATCTATCACACGTTAATCCATGCAGTAAATCACGGAGTGTCTATGATCTATGACTAGTTTCCGTGCCATGTCATCTTTAATTTAACCAATATTTTTTGTATGTGTGTTAAGTTAAATGATCAATGGAACGGCTTTCTTTTTTGGATATGTAGCTAGGTCGGTGAATAACCGATGTTAGCTAGTTATGTGGGTCATCATCGGGTTGGACCTGTTAGCTGGTTAGCACGGCAGCAAGCTGGTTGAGGATCATTTTATTTATCACTCATTTCCATTTGAAACAGAAAGGCAATACATACACATGCTTGTGTTGGTGAGGATTACTCTGCACATTGTGAATGTGAGAACACAAACACGAACGAAAACGTACGAGTTTAGCTTGCCGTCCATCTACAGCATAGCTCTTCCGCCGTCAGTCATGGCGTTCATAATTCGCGTGAGTGGAGCGTGACGTCACGTGCAAAGGGTCAATACGGATCAAATAGTCCGACGCTGTTTTTCAGATCTGTTTAGAGCCAGCTGACAGTTTAAAAAAGAAAAAAAATCTCCGACAGGCAGAGATGCAACGCGAGTCGCATTCTACCAAGCACCACGTCTGAACAAACCCCACGTTTACCAGAACTCTACTGGTTAATAAGTAAGTACTACAAACCGAAGTAAAAAACAAACCTGAAGCTGAAGAAACCCTAAACGTTAACGGAAAAGACCCGCGAACCTGAGTGACTGAGGGAGAGACAGAGAGAGAGAGAGAGCTGTTCTGTGTGTGAGTGAGCAGAGTGGGACACACTTTTCCGTCCGAACCCGGCCCAAGCCCGACAGAGCCGTGACCGAACCCGGCCCGAGCCCGTCAGGCATTATGATATTTATGTCCGAGCCCGACCCGAGCCCAACACAGTTAAGATCTCGTTGTTTTTTTCTCATACTAATGACACATGTACGTTTGTTTGTGTGGAAAGCTTTTATTAAGCAACTGGAAGACATTCGGAAATGTCAACAGATGAGGTCATCAGCGCACACGGGGGAACAAGCGCACGTTAATAAGCTGTTTAATTTAAAATGTTCAATGTGTTAACCTATAACCTGTTATATAACGTCGGGGTTAAAATCCCGTTTCTGGTGAGACGATGAATGAACTTGGTTTTCAGTCTGGGGTTTATCTCGGACACCGCACACACTGTGTACAAAACTTAAACTTATTCCACCAACTCTGCTGCAGTCGCATCTACACGTCTGCTTCCTCTTTCTCTATCTCTCTTCTGCCCACTTTACACACACACTGAGCTCTCTTAAAGGAGTCGCAGCACCATTTTACAACAAATGCCTTATCGTGCTGATGTGACCGAGCCCATCATTTCTAAATATCTGTCCGAACCCGGCCCGGCCCATCGGGTACCGTCGGGACCCGTCGGGCTCGGGTCGGGTATCCATGCCTTAGGACACACACAGCAACACAATAAATCTGTATGTGTGTAGGGGAGGGGCGCTGTGACGACTAGCCTATCACAGAACGCAGACACAGTCAGCTACCCAATGAGGATTTTTATTCAATCCGAGCACAGATATTGACTCGTATTACTCGTATAATTAATAACGGATTAATAACTCGGCAAAAGTGCTTTATCCGTATCGGATACTCGTTTCAGCCGAGTATCCGGCTCAACTCTAGAAATAACCCTACTTCTCACTTGATTCATTACCTTAATTAATTTCATAATGAGTTTGCTACTTTCAAGTCTTCTTCAATACAACATGATGTTCATTTTTAAAATTAGGATCCCATTTGTTTTACATTTTTTGATAAAGCAGGGCATGCTTTAGGGGCGTGGCTACATGCCTGCCTGTCAATCATAACAGAGGCCTAGCAATGTGTATCCATGGCACTGTGTACATTATAATAGCCGTGAACTTGCTTTTGGGGTGTTGTCCGTGTTTTTGTCTTAAACTCTGACCCTCCCACTGAATATTTTTAGTTCATCAAAGTTGATTGGACCATTTTGTCACCTGAAAGTGTCTTGTACAGCATTCTGCTAACAAAGCTAGCTAGCTCCCGCAAGTGTTAGCTGGTAACTCTACTGGAAAGTTTCCTGGCTTTGGAAGTAACACTGGGTTACTGTATGCAGTAAGCTAGTTAACCAGGCATTATAATGTTTGCATCTTACATTACAGCAGACAAACACAATGTTTAATCAGTCCCTTACACATTTTTGCTTATATTTTTGGTTTTGGACAGGTTACATAAACTTCCATCCAAACTCATTATATACAGAATATCACTCTTGCTAGACATCACTTCAACATGTTAATAAATCCAAATCTTAACAGGCTTATTGTGCATAGTTACGGTTACAAAATTATAACTGGACAATTGCTGTTCGCAGGGTTTAGCGAACGGTCAAATTCCAATATTGAAATTTAAAAGTAATTTTTCCATTGGGAGAAGTAATCTCATAAATGCATCCCTCTGTGTGCTGACAAATAAGATAAAAACTACCTAAATCTTCACTTCAAATGAATTCCCAAAAGCTGAGATCTTGGAAAGACTGCAAAATCATATGGATCTACATGTGTTTGTGTGTGTGTGTGTGTGTGTGTGTGTGTGTGTGTGTGTGTGTGTGGCTGTGCGTGCGTGCGTGTGTGCGTGCATGCATGAATTACATCCTTATCTTGTCCTAACAATAACCATGTCTCCAGCAAGACCTCTCATTCCCACTGTAGGGAAATAGGATTAGTGTACACACACTGACTATCTCTGACAAGGGTCAAAACACACACACACACACACACACACACACACACACACACACACACACACAACAGACACAAAGCCAGAGGCTAATATCGCTGAGCTAAGAGTTCACAGCAGGATGTGACTATTACTGTTTTTCATTTTTCCTTGTTCCTTGCACAACAGTGGCTGATAGCATATTGCTCTGAAGTCAATAAATCGGTGTAACCATTTAACCTTTGGACATGCACAGTCTTATTTATAAGATATTAGCTGGTTTCTCGCTGTCTCCGTCATATATGAGATGCAAATCTCCTCAAAAGAATAACAATAGCACATGATGCAACAGTTTGTGTAGGTGTGATCCTGAGAAGAAACCATTGATTACCTCGGAGGCTGGTGCTGCATGTGCGCAGTTTTTTTTTTCGATTGCCAAACGACACTGGTCACAACTGAAACCACATGTGCAAAACTCTAACCACAGTCTGCACTACCAACAGTCACCTGAGATAAACAGTGCACATCACTTGCAAAACTCATTCCAAGTGTAATAACCTAATTCACATCAGTTATTTAGTATTTTTCTCTCATCTTAAATATGTGGGTTATTGATAAGATCCATAACTTTTATTTGGTTTATGTCAATGTGCATTACATTTATTGAAATCAATAATCAGTATTATCGTTCTGTTCGGACAGTTATTTGCAGTTAATAATATTTTCATGATGTTTCAAGGCTTGTATAGTAAAAGAAATAGCTTAATTATTTACGTTAGAGATGACCATAGACAATATATAATGGACCAACAGATCCCGTTGCTCTGGATGGAGACCAGTGAAGGATATTAGAAGCACTTTTCCGGTGAGCACCGAGCGTTACTGCGCAGCCTCCAACTGAGAGAGACGACGTAAATGTGACGTGAGCAACCTGTCTGAAAATTGTAAGTCTTCTGGTAGCTGTGCCAAGAGAAATCTCAATCATTCCCAATTTTGCAGAGACGGAGAGCGTAGGTATATGTAAGGAGATAACATGGGCACAGGCTAATTATTGCTAACAAAAATGCTAGTTAACATTAGTAATGCTTTTTTTTTTTTTTATTATTTTTTGGGCATTTTAGGCCTTTATTATATAGGACAGCTGAAGATGTGAAAGGGGAGGGAGAGGGGGAATGACATGCGGCAAAGGGCCACAGGTCAGAGTCGAACCTGCGGCCGCTGTGACAAGGACTGAGCCTTTGTACATGGGGCGCACGCTCTACCAGGTGTGCTATCCAGGCACCCCAGTTAACATTAGTAATTAAACTTAAACAGCTAATGTAAGTCAAAACTGCCTGCGAGCTTCTCCTTACTATACGGTAATTCCTCTACTATGCGACAGTAAGTCGCGTGGTTATGACATGATCGTTAGCCTATTTTTACAAAAACGCCTGCTACGGAGCCATAACGTGAAGTACAAGGTAATGGAGCCTTTTATACATTGTCGTGTTTCTTTAGAAATAAACAATGGACAAATAAAGTCTTTAAACGCTTTAGATGTAAAGTTATTCGCTATCAAAGTGACGTCAAAATGAATGGCAGTCAATGGAATCCTAACGGCGGATGAGTGCTTGTTAGCATCAAAATGGCGCCATAGTATCTACGGGTTTTTGACAGACTGTCGGTACACAATCTGTGCTGCCTGCACGATCTGTCATGCGCAAGATGTTCGCGCATGCGCAGATGATAATCCTGTTTTACCTAGGATAAGACACTGCACGATCTGTTGCACGCTAGCCTCCACCGGGAAGCTAACGTTAGTTTAGCTAACAGCTTGATTCAGTCTAAAATAACGTTAACTCAAACTTAACAATGGGAAAAGCAGGCTACAGCTAAATTAAGACTTTACAATAATAACAATAAAGACAAGTATTGAGTGATTGTATTTTAAATGAGCACAAGTAAAGTACTAACTGTAAAGAAGGACTTGCTATTTTATGTTCGGGGTAACAGGGATCAGCCAATCAGCGCCTTTGTTTTGGGGTTACAGAGAGAACACCTGTTTACGTTGGCTGATAAGTTTCGTTTTTGAGTTAGTAGTGAGAGTGGCCGGGAGAAGCACAGGTAGATATTTCTGGGGTGTATCGTTGTCGTCTGTGTCGCCATCTGTGCATGTGTGCGTTCAGAGACATGTGAGTACACTGGTATAAATGTTTTACATATGTGTATTTTTGGTCCCTTAGGTTTATATGAATGTTATCTGTTCTGGGATACTCAGTTGAAATGCAGTATGTTAGCATAAATTTCGCTAGCAGCATGCTAATGCCTAGTATTGTTACTGTTACCTTACTATTGTGCTTATGTGTGCACTCACATGACACTGCACTGTTATTATCGGAGTGTTTACCATATTGTGTAGTAGAGAACTTTGGGTTGCTGTTACTGAGACACAGCAGTAAGAAGGCTGCTGATGTGTGTTATCTGGTATATTCTTTGGTTATTTGATATAAGCAGCTATAGCTACCTGAAGTGAAAGTTATACTAATTACCATTTGGTAGTCTTAGTAATTGCATCCTGTCAGCACTGTTGTTTTTACTTGTATGCTGATATTTCCCTTTTTTATTGTTTATTGTAGAACCACACATACACTCATGAAGACAGATAATCATCTGTTAATAAATCTATTGAAGAGCATCAGAGCATTTCACTGCATTCTTACCGATGCACCACAGTGGTCACCTAATCCCAACCAGCTACAGTTACAGTCCTAGTTATCGATTCGCCACTACACTAACTGATGTAACAGCTGTTATATATTTTAACGGTTATTTTCAGGTTTTATTTTAAGGGTCTTTTAAAGTTATTACATGCTGTCTATGCTGCTAGCGGTTAGCTGAATTAGCTGTTAGCTAAACTAACGTTAGCTTGCCTGTGGAGGCTAACAGCAGACCGCTACAATCAGCTAGCGGTTAGCTGAATTAGCTGTTAGCTAAACTAACGTTAGCATGCGCAGAACGGATCGTGCAGGCAGCACGGATCGTGTACCGACACAGACGCTTACCCCCTTGGAGATGACCTGTGAGAGTTTGATTTCCTGTTGACCTCTGTGTAATCACGAGAAGAAGAAAAAGAGGAAGAGAGAAAAAAAGGAAAAACACGAGGGTGTAGAGCAGAGTCGAGCAGATAGTGAGAGACAAACCATATAGCTTAGCGTTTTAATGTGTATTTTAAATACATAGGACTGAATTGTTTTCCTTATTACGCTACGAGTCGGCACTGTTCACTGCTGGCCAAGTGTGGTTTCGTTGGACTGAAGTAGCTAGCCAGCTTAGCTAAAACGCCGCCATCGCCGGAGAGACGACGGTCGCATTCTTCGCCTGCACGCACGGACCGGAGCGAAGACTGTGGCTGGGAAAGGTTTCAGAGGTCGACGCGGAGGTGTTGCGACGGAGGGTCTGCTGCTCATCGCTTCTGTGTGGACTGAAACGGGTCTAGAAAGAGGACGCGGTAGGAACTGTTCTCATGCTACACACAGCATTGGAGGTAGGCCTACTGATGGCCTCGCTTGTCTTTTTTTCATGAGCTCCAACTTTAAGCGCGCCAACGAAACTTAATGCAAGCTTGCTAAAAGAACAAACTAAAACAAAGAGTGCATTCAGGTAAAAATATTAAAAACTAAACGGCCTGGGTCTTTCTGTTGACTATTTTATTTTCATATTGGGATTTCTCTGTGTTAATGGGAACTAAATCCTGCATTCAGTGAATACAAAATTGAACAGAGATATGTGTTTGTGTTGTTTCTCATTGTACTGTAAAACTAGATGGGTTAATTCATATATATTGAGCATTAAGTTAATATTGTTTTTGGGTTACTAAACCAGGATTGTTCTCCTAGCCTCTCATTAGTTACTAAAGTCATAACGAGAGTCATAGCTTACCCTAGACAGATTTATTATACACTGAGATGTCTCTTTCACCATTTTATCAAGTATGTAGTCCAAGGGTGTAACACTGTGATTGTTGCATAAAGTGTTTTTCATATTATGAGTCACATACAAGTAACACAACTCTTAACACATGTCTCAACAGGCTCAGTGCAGCGAAACACTATGAACAATAATCATCGAGACAACACACACTGTCACTCAGAACACACAGAGTAAAAACACAAATGCTACATTAGGGAGATTAATGTAGCATTTGTCCAGTATGTTCTCCTTCCTTGTTCCACATTTGTGCCTATCACACAAGGATTGGCAAGTGCTGAGATACATTGGAAAAAAAACTTGCACCGCGACAACAGACTACATTAACTTCTGCGTACAGTCTATCATACCCACAAAAACAGTTAACAAGTAATGAATTTGAGGAAATGGCTTTTAAAAATAAAGACAGAAGGGAGCTACAAAAAAGAGACAAAGAACTGAGAGAAAAATTTAGGAAGTCAAAGGAGGCACACAAGAAACCCCTGGAGGAAGCTTTCAAGCCTGGCAACCCACGCAAAACTTGGGATACTTTGAAAAGCATGACAGGTATGTCAGGTAAAAACAGGAGGCCTTTTGTCACAAGGGATGAGTTAACCTCTGCTATTGAACTGAACACCTTCTTTACTAGGTTTGAAACCTCTGGGAGTACGGAGAGCTGCAGGGAGGTGCAGGAGTCAGTCACAGTGGGCTCTGAGGATAGAGAACATTCACAGTGGGTCGGGTGGCAAACCTCTTTCGTGAGCTTAATTCACGTAAGGCCATCGGATCCAGACAACATCAGTGCCTCTATCCTGGAAACTTACAGCAAGGAGCAAGCCCCAGTATGGCAACCCATCTTCCAACAGTCCATGGATACACACACTGTCCCCGTGGCCTGGAAGACATCGCACATCATCCCCCTACCAAAGAAATCATGCCCCAAGGAGTGCAATGACTTCAGACCTGTGGCATTAACTTCTGTATTAATGAAGTCATTAGAAAAAAATAATATCCTATGTACTCTCTCAGTCTATACAGGAAATACTTGATCCGTTCCAGTTTGCATACATGCATCAGCGGAGCACTGAGGATGCTGTTGGCACTCTTGTGCATCTGGTCTGAAAACATCTGGACACTCCGAAAATAAAGCCATATGCCAGGGAACTGTTTATCGACTTCTCCTCTGCATTCAATATAATAAAACCGGACATACTGTTATCCAAAATGGCTCAAATGGGTATGAACCCATATCTCATTCACTGGTACTGTTCCTTCCTCACTAACAGGCAACAGCTCAGGGTCAATAACACCTATTCCCCCATGGTCACAAGCAGCTGCGGTGCCCCACAAGGATGTGTTAGCTCTCCTCTGCTCTTCGCACTCTATACCAATGACTATACCAACTATTCCGATCAACCTTAGCTGTAATGAAGCTTGGCGAAAGTTCAATCAGGAAGACTCCCTTTACTCACTCATTAATTGTCATCTCTCGCTTCTACCCTTGCCTGCATTCCCAAAATTTGCAACGGGCTCTCTCAAGAATGGGTCAGCTGATTGATAAATTCTTAGCACCCCATATAATTGCCATTGTTGGGCGAGCCAAATGTGTGTGTCTCCTTTAAAGGCAAGCCCACGCTCAGGTAGAAATTTCACAGCGGCTGTGTCACGTGCCGTGTTTTGTGTTGTGTGTTTTCTTCTGTGGGTGATTCTCTTCAGGTGTGTGCTGGTGTGAAGCCGTTCAGCTGAGAGGGAAGAGAGCCTCAGTAGAAGCCAGAGTGACAGGAGAGCGGGGGCTTCAGTGGAAGCCAGCAAGACACAGAGAGAGGACCAGTAGTGTACCAGAGCCAGTGTTTCGACTTGTCTTTGTGTGGTCATTTTTGCCTTCCTTTTGAAGGTTGTTTTGTGTTTAGTTATTGTAATAAATCTTTTAAGTTATCATTGTGTGCGTCCTCCAACCCTAGACAAAATAGGGACGTAACAGGCTGTGACTCTTTTTAACACCTCGGTCCAATACTGGCACTCAGTCTCAAACTGTTGACTCAGTCCAAAATCAATTTGTCGTTCTTCCGTTGATCCACGCGAGCATATGTGGTGTCTTAAATAGTAATGCTGTGATGCTGTATTAAGAGGAATCCGCCGACACTGTTCTTGATTATAAAAAGGTTTATTACAAGCAAAGATTCAGCATCAATTTTACAAACTCATAGGACGTAATTTTGTAAGTATATCATTGGACAGATAACTAACCAATCAATGCCTGTTATTTGGCACAACTCCAAAAAAGGTCTCTTCTGTCTTGGGGGGACCTCTGCTCATGTTAACAATTTCCAGATGTTCTCAGTAAATGTAGAGTAAAGTTCATAGGACTCCTTATACCAAACCTTTAAGCAAAGTTTATAAAAAGTTATAGAATGGTCATATACTACACATACTCCTGCGATGGGCCTCTGAACCTTCATGTTCAACAACACGCTCTCCTGCGTGCTTCAAATCTTCAAAACCACAACCGGCAAAAGTGGAAGCATTGTTACCAAAAAACAATCAAACCAAAACACATCCTTTTGAGGGTGAGTAGAGTAGCACATTGTGGGGTACAGATTCACCATTGACAAGTTTTGGGTAAATAAACTTTTAATAAATAAACTTTTCTTTGTTCATGTGAACGGAGCGTGTTAAAAGCAGTTGATAGAGCCGGCTAAAGCTCTGTCGCATTAGCGGCAGTTGGTAGTTGAGCTACCCGAGAATAGGGGGCTTAGAGCCGGGGTTGGTTACTAAACCCCAGTGCTAATTTGGCACCGGTGCCTAAACAACCGGTATCTACCGGACGGAATAGCAATGCAGATTTTGGAGCCACTTAAAAACCCTACCAGCCCTAAGGTCATTTTTACAGTTCATTGTCCGTCTGGTTTTATTTTCTAAAAAAGCTTGTAAAACATCAACCCTGTGGTCTACAGTCAATTTATGAACATCATTTTTTTCAAGAAAAACTGGGCTATTAGAATATTTGTGCTGCAGTCACTTGAATGTAAAAAAAGGTTGTATGACCTTAAAGACAAATAAATAAATAAAACGGAACATGAATCTCACAGATATATATTGATATCACAGACAGATCAATAAAAGCGAAGCCAATCTCCTGTATAAATCAGTTCCCATATGTATTAGGAGTCACACTGTGAAGAAATAAACATTATAACTTATACAGTTGACTAAATATATACATTTTTTCAAAAAAAGTCCAGACACTTTTGCCCTCATGACATTCACTTATGCCAATAATCAAATAATAATGTCATATTTATTGAAATCACACACACACAGCAATTTTCTAAAACAGTTCTCCTATATATTTGGAGTCATGCAGTGCAAAAATAAACATAATGAACATTATAACTCATGTAAAAGGACAAACTATTTACATTTCTTCAAAAAAGGCCCAAATTTATGTCACATCTCAAAACAATCTTCTCTGTAGAACTGTAATTAGACTGGAGTGATCCATCTTTCACTCTATAGCCTTTGTTCTCGCTCGGATTCACTGGAGCGATCTATCTTTGTCCACTACATAGTCTTTGTATGACGGACCTGCCTTCCCATTGGTTGAAAGACGTCAACACAATCTGGCAAAGCATAATGGGATATTCAAAATGGCAGCTAGCATCGAGCTAGCGGCAAAAATGACGGAAAATTGATAAATTATGGACATCAAGTGGATAAATCTTGGATATAAGCGTTTGGATTTATTGCTGAACAACTCCGAAAAGAGGCACAACTTCCAGGCCGCAAAAAAGCCGTTGTTCGTCGCCGCCGACAGCGTCGGGTTCTAAGGGTTAAATGCCTGTGCTGCTCTCTGATGCTCCGAAACAGACGTTAGTTTTTTTGTGCTGATCCGAAAATTGATCCGATCCGTGACTCAAAACCGTGACCCGATCAGAACAGTGAGTTTTGTGAGCCGTTGCACCCCTACTGGTGCTGGATCGGTCCTAAAATAACATAGTATAGTCCACTGCATCCTCGTTGATTTCCCCCCAATTTCCCAGGTCTGCGCTAGTGTATTCAGGCACCGTGGCAGGTTTTTCTGGGGACAGCTTGCTCCCAACTCTATACTGTCTACATTTCAGTTAGGATTACGCAAAAAACATAGTACTGTTACTGCTGCCATGAAGGTCATAAATGATATATAACCGAAGTCCTAGATAAAAAGCAGTGCTGTCTTTCTCTTTTTATAGTCCACTCTAACCGTGGATTTCCACAGGATGCAGAACGTCTGCGGACCGGCTCCGCTGCGGAACGGCTGCGTGCTCTGCCGTCCGTCAATACCCACCAGGTCCGGATTTGTTGCGTAACGGCTGCGGCCAGCCGACCACGAGATCTCGCGAATTCACGTATTTTTGTTCGATATAACAGGATGTAGTTTCTATAAACAGAACCACAAAACCAACAACCGTTTGTTTCCATCCAGAGGAGTAGAGGGGAAACAACTCTGTGCTGTGTTTTCAAGGTGTAGTGCAGGGACATATGACCTGCCGTGAGCACGGTGTATTTTATTTTGAAAAGTAACCGGATGTTTTATTTTGTTTCTGTGCTCGACTTCCTGTCCCGCACAATCTGAATTGTGCTGAATTGCTGCGGAGCTCTCCGTCATCCGTCAAAAATAGAAGCTCTGCGGGCTGACGGAACTGGGACAGAGTGTGGACGCAGACATTCTGCAGTCAGTGGAAATACACACAATGACTTTAATGGAAACCTAATGACTCCGTCGACGTTCCGGAGACGTTCCACAGACGTTCCGCATCCAGTGGAAATTGCCGGTAAGGCCTTTGATACCGTTGACCACAACACTTTAATTGGACATCTTAACAGCCATTGTTTTTTCTGAACATGCAGTTGGGTGGATTGCAAACTTTCATAGACAGAACCCAGGCGGTTAGAGGGTGCTACCTCAGAGGTACTGCAAGTCTTCAAAGGGGTACCACAAGGTTTGGTTATGGACCCTCTTTGATTTACTATATACCTAAATTGCCTTTGGCAGAATAAACCAAACTCAGCCTTTCACGCTGGCACTGTCATTACTTTGCACCCACTTCTGCTTAGGCTTTTGAGTATCTTCAGTGTATTTGATCAGAACAGCTTTGTCAGCTGCAACTTGTTCTAAACGCAGAAAAAAAACTAAACTGAAAAAAATTGGTCAAACACAGTTTAAATCTACTTTTAAATATCTAGGGTTTGATGACCACTTATCTGTTAAGTCGCACATCTGCTCACTGTCTTCACAATCTGTAGAGCATCTATTACAGGGCTCTGAGATTCATTAAAAACTGTGGATCTCTTACTCACCATTGTGTTTTATATTCAAAAGTGAATTGGCCTGCTTTGTACATGCTGCCTCAGTCACTGGTATGTTTTTATTCACAAAGCCATTCTTAGTAAAATTCCTACCTATTTATCTTATTTTTTTAAATTTGAATTTAACTTTCTTGGGAGTGCGTGTTAAGAGGGGCGAGGAGAGGTGGTTAACAGTAACACATTTGAAATTAGAAATGAGTCAAATCATTGGTTGCATTTGAAGCAGGAAGTTCTACATCCAATGTAAACATAAATCAGACAATGCACAGGAAATGTTGTGACATCAAGACAAAACCGAGTAAAAAAAACCTTTCGAAAGTGCTCTTGAGACCAATCTCAAGACCAAGACCGATCTCGAGTACTACTTGCAATTAGGTCATGTTTTCATTTTGTAGTCAATGTTTGTCACTTCCTGTTTTATTTTGAAACTCGCACTGTGTCTCGTTTCAGGTCGCTTCACTTGTCTGCTTTCCCGCCTGTGTGATGACCTGCCACGCCCTAATGTGTTTCACCTGTGTCTAATTGTCTCTCTGCCTCCCTTAGTATTAAATACCCCCTCTCACTGGCCTTAGTTACCAGATCGTTTTGTACCCCAGTGACAGCCTTCTACCCTTCTACCCTTCTAGCCTTCTAGCCTTCCCGCATGTTGCTAGAAAGTTAAGACCCTTGCCTGTTTCCTTGACTCTGCCTTTGTATAGCGATTTTGGATACGTCGGCCTAGTCCTTTTGAATTCAGCCTGTTCTTTGGTTAGCCTTGTTTGACTATTTGGACACTGTTGCCTCTGAATTGACTTTGTACAATACATCTTGTGAATTGAGTTGTGCATTTGAGTCCCTCCTATGACAGACCTGACAACTACATGTTTTGGAGACTACTATTCAACTGAGAAGTACCATATTCACTTTTGATCTGCAAGATATATTCAATTGGTAATTGGGCAAATTGTAGAAAATTGTACGTGTACTCCTTTGCATAGACATTTGTTTAAAAGAATGAGAAATTCAAATCTGTTGTGGACATGTGGAGGTTTGCACATGTTCTTTTAAAAATATTCAGTTTCATTTCAGAATAGGGCTAAGGCAATTGAGAAAAACACAAAGTAGTAAGAAGTGCAGACATGCAGTTCTGTTTTTGCACACCAAAATCTAATGAAGAATCAGATGCCCTCTTGAATTGGAAGCACGGCCACAGAAATGTGCAATTAGCATGAATGTAAGACCTCACCAACAACCAGCTTGTTATGTTTGATTGACATAAATATAAAAAATTCACAGCAGTGGTAAATGATTTGAGGATATACTTGTAGTGCTGCATCACCCTCAAGCTGTATGTGTGGAGACCCTAAAATCATGTTCCTTCATTTAATATTTAATGTAAAAAATGGTTTTGGGTGAAAAAGACATGGACAGGATGCAAACATTAGAAATGGATGAGTGCACTGCAGCCATAATTGGAGTGGTATCATTGAACACGCAGCTGTCCCCTGGACTGAGCACCAGACAAACAAGCATCAGCAGACAAACCCGTTGCTGGATCAATAACTATGATGAGCTCAGGAAAATGTTAGACGCCTTATAGATCCTTACAGCAGAGAAAAGCTTGCCTACTTATTTTGCTGCCTTTTTCAAATCTTTTCAAATCTCTCATATCCCTCATGCTTGTAGAGAGCAGAGAGATTTCATACAAGTTTTTGAAATGCACCAAGCCTGAATGCATATTTTAGGTATATAACAAATAATATAGGCCTAGATTTAGTTTGTTCTCCACCTAGAACTGAAAGGGCACCATCTTTACCTGTCTGAGGTAAAATGGTTGCTTAAAAGTAAGTAAGTAAGTAGTAAGTAAGTAAGTAAAGTAAGGCAAATAAAACCTTTTTAGGGTTTGACAAATACTGGTAGTTATTACATAAGAAAAGTTAGATTTTTTCCTGTTCCTGCTTGTGCCACCTAGGATGAGAGATTCTATCAGGAAAGGGAAGTTTGGGGTCCCCCGCTGGAGCTCATGCCCCTGCAACCCGATGCTAGATAAGCAGATGAAGATGGATGGATGGATGGATGGATAGAAGGCGCCATGTAACAAATTACATCACAAATATCATTATTTTAATGTAAGTTCTAAAAGGGAAAAAATCCTGAACAAAACCTATTAGAGGCTGACTGATCTGGATTTTTGAGGCCAATACAGATATTGAGTTTTGAGAGTTGGAAAAACTCAGATAAACAGGAATTGGCATTTAAGCAACGTAAACACACAGCATAACCAAAAAGGTTCTGATGAGGATCCCCTGAATTGGCTGATATAAAGGTAAATGTGCCACCTTTTAATGTAGATGTCCAATTAGTACTGATGGTATATCTAGTCTATTGTATAAATAAATTATCCAGTGTGTGCTATATTGACTAAGAAAGCAAGTTCTCCTGCTTGCGGAGCTGGGGCAGCTGTGCCTACAGGTGGGCAGCATTGTGCGCGAGCTGCTAAGTTCGCTTAGCTTTTTTTAGTTGACGAAATAAACTCTCAAAATGTCAAGAAAGAAAATATTCTTACATCTTAACAGGAACAATACAACTGTACAACTTCTGAATTCAACTTAGTCTCTTTCACTAAACCAAGACTAGATTATTTACCTTGTTAACACATCATGAAACAAACTTCATTCAAACGGGACCGAAACTAAATAAAATTCACCAAACCTGTTAGTCTTTCCAACAATCCAACCATCTCTGGTTTGGTTGAAATAAATCTTAAATTCACAGAGTAAGGGACTGTTCGTTATTTAATTAAGGGGCCACCGGAGGAGTTCTGTGGCCTCTAACCTAAAAAGACGTGAACCTCCCCTCGTCAGTAATAATTTTCCTACGACCCTGAATGATTTGAAAAATGATTTGAAAAAGAGGAATGACCCTCCCCTTGCGTGCAAGTTTACACTTAGCAAAGAAGTACAGATATCATTTGATTTTTACAGCCATGATGTACAGGAGTTAACCTCTGCATTCTCATCTTACACATCACAGTCCTCTGTTATGGTGTGGTGGCCATTTCAGTAGATTTACTCACTGACATTGTTGTGGAAACACAATAAGCATGGAAACTAAATGCACACTTCATGCATTACTGCATTACTTAAAATACTAAGTTACTCCTCTAGTAAACTAGTATTCACATGAAATAAAACAATAAAACATTGAGACCATTCAGCAAAGGACGCTGGGAAACTTCAACACTGGTTGCTATGGACTTGTCACTAGGCTTGGTCATTTATATTTTAGCACATAGGTAAAGCTGCCGAAGCTGAACATTATATTCCAAAACACATGTTTATTTTTAAAGCAGATTTTAAGTTACATTGTAACAATTTAACAATTCGCCCTTATGAAATCAAATCGCGGCTCGGCTGTCTTGGAACGCAATAGACAGACGTTCAACTAAAATGTAACAGTGAACAATCAGTGTTCGACCTACAGTCTGTTAAGATGCCTCTCCAAACGCAGAAACGAAGCGCAGTTACACCATAAAACGTTAAGACACGTTGAGAAAAAAGATCTGTATTTTGCCATAATCCAATGACACAAAAAAAAGTAATCCACAGCGATCAGTAGATCCACAAAAAGGTAAATGATACGGTGTATCCAGCAAGGCCTCTTCGAGCATCACATTCACCAGCCAGCTCCAAACAGGTGAACAAGGCCTCTCCACTTCGTCGTTTAAACAAAGTGGAATAAACGTATAAAAGTCCAAATCTACACAAAACCCGCAATCAATTAGTAAGCTGACATCACATTTATATACATTTAGGAAACCTTTTATTGCAAGGTTGGCACGGCAAGATGTCCAGATGTGTCCAGAGTGCAACAGTAACTTTCGTTTTTTGCGTCCTGCTGCTCCCATCGTCAGCCAGGTAATATTTTATTCCTAAAGCAGTATATGAAATCTGATGTATTACCTATCACCATTTAGTTGTTTTGTGTTATTTAAGATATTTATAAAATATCTGGTCATGCCAGATGTAATTATTCCACTATTTTTTTTAAACAATGCTCCTCCTGCCCCCCCCAGCAAACTCCGCGTATGCGGTCAGACCCATCTGCTAGGGGGCTGAGACTGAGAGCTACATGGATAAATAAGCACCAAACAAGCCACTTTGAAATTTTGCTCTTTTCATGAATAAAAAATGTTGGATGACCCTCCCCTCAGCAAAAAATAAAAAGGCATGACCCTCCCCTATTTTCCTCCGGTGGTCCATTCCATAAATACCGAATGGTCCCTAAAATGTGAAAATTGCTGCCATTAAATAAATCGCTGCAATTAAATAAGCAGACCATTGAATAAGCAAAATAAAATGACAAAAAATGCCCCAAAAGCGCCCTGCTGGTCTTAGTTGTCTTTTCCAGTTTAGCTTTGGGATCCTGAAGGTCTCCAGCACAAAGGCAATTTAGAAATAGGCCTGTAGTTTTTAAACAAAGCTGCATCTACATTGTTCTTTTTCAAGATAGGCTGAACAAAAGCATGCTTAAAACAGCTAGGGACCTGACCCAGCTGAAGAGATAATTTTAAAATTGAAACCAAACAAGGGCCAAGTAAATGTATGGATTTTAAAAGCAAAGATGTGGGTAAAATATCAACAGGGCTTTGGGAAGGTTTCATCGAGCCCACTAGCTTAATGATATTATTCAGGGAAATGGGGCATAAGGAATCCAGTACTGAAAGTCTCTGATGGGTAACTATATGGGGGTTTATCGAAGGTACAATGCCTGCCCTGACAGCTCTAACCTTGTCCACAAAATGAGAGAAAAAGTGGTTACAGTCAACATTTGAAAACACAGGGACATACATTCAGCTGGGGAAACCATGTTGTTAATAGTCTCAAACAGAGGTTTAGGACTGTTTTTACAGGCAGATATCAGATTATTAAAATAAGAGGCTCCAGCACCCTTGATCATTTAATTTAGGTCTATTAAGAGCTCTTTAAGATGCAGGCGATGGACTTGGAGCTGAGTCGCTTTCCATAAACGCTCAGTTCTCCGACAGACACGTCTCAAGCTGCGAATGGCGTCATTCATCCACGGGGATGTATTAACAGAAGGAATTTCTCTAATTTTAAGAGGTGCCACTTTGTCCAACAGCAGGGTGCAATGATCATTAAACGCCTGAGCACAGGCGTCCACATCATTCGAAATAAGAACCGAGCTAGAGTCAAATGCGGCTGAAAATTTCTCAACAGTAAGCTGGTTAATGAAACGTGAGCAGGACGCTCGCTTAACAGGAAGAGGATCCTCATTACAAACAAGATCAAATAAGATGCATTTGTGATCACTAACAAATACATCTCCGATGCAAACATTATTAATATTTAAATCATGAGAAAAAACAAGATCAAGCGTATGTCCCTTGCTGTGCGTGGGACCAGAGACATGCTGAATAAAATTAAAAGATTCAGTGATATTTACAAATTCAAGAGCATTTTTGCAAGTAATCGCCAACCATGATCACTCTGTCCAGCTTAATGATGGATGATAAAAAGTCAGAAAAATCAGTAAGAAAAGAGGCCGCTGGCCCAGGTGGCCGGTAAACTAAAATACAATACAATGTATTTGAACGACCAATTTTAGTCATCTGTAGTTCAAAAGAAGAGTACGTGCCAGCGTTCATTGACTGGCAGATCAAATGTTTTTTAAAAACCACAGCAAGACCTCCACCACGGCCCGTGAGTCTTGGCATGCTGATAAAAGTACAATCCACAGGACAGAGCTCATTCAAGTGATAGTATTCCAAATCCTGTTACCATGTTTCCGTGAGCAACATGAAGTCCATGTTTTTGGAAGTAAATAAATCACTGAGCAAAAGAGACTTGTTTGCAATTGAACGGGTATTTATTAGATCCATCCTGAGCGGTGCAGGAGCACCTGAAGCAGAGAAAGAGGCTCCTCAGGTGCACTGAACACACATCGCGACCCGTGGTAGTTTTTCTCCAGGGCACCGGGACCAGAGCCCTGGGGACATCAGGGAAGACAGAACGAAGACATGAAGGTCTGGAGTCGCAGTCAAATACCCCCAGCTTCCGGAGTTTTTTCAGATGAACCTGCCTCCCTGCCCTTTTTCCTCGCTTTCTCCACCGTTTTTTCATAGGTTGGATTAGGTCCTCTCCCTGCTGCACACAGACAGCAGTTGCAGACGGACATACGAACGGGGCTGCAAACTCACCCGTACCGCTCCAGGTACAGCCGTCACCGCACTCCCCCATGGAGGATCGGATCAGCAGCATTGTTTGGCGATCGTACACCCACGCCGTTGAGACATTTGTTGACAAACTTAGTAGCAATATAGCACAGGAGACAAACAAAACAAGTCGGGACGAGCAATCAGCCGCAGCAGCGAAGCCAAACACAGGCGCCAAGTCGGACCGGAAGTTGTGTGGCTGATAGTTACGTTTAGAAGTCAGAGAGACTAATGCTGCATTCCAAAAATATTTTTTAGCCCGTAAGTTACAACTTCAAGTCACGACTCACGACTTGGTAGTGTTCCAGGGTTCAGGTTAGGCTACCTAACGTTAACGTTAGCTAGTGGCTACGCTGACGTTAGCTAGCAGCTACCTAATGTTGGCGTTAGCTAGCGCTAGCTGATACTAGCAATTTCTAGTCAGCAACATATTTTGGGCTTCATTTAATAAACATAACCTGTAGTAGTAGTAGTAGTACACAATTCTATATGTATTGTTTTGATTACAATGTGCGTAATTACTTTACGTTGCCTATTTAGGTCTATTTATTTCAATTTCACCGGCGTCTGTACAGCATCAACAGGGGTCGCCATTGTTGTTTATGTGTGTGTGACGTCAAAAACTGTAACTGGGAGTATAACGATCTGGTACGAGTTCACGGGTAGTAAGTTACAGGTTTGACTGCCGTTCCAGGGCACTTTCACGGGTAGGAGGTTGTGCAAACACGGGTTACGGGTTGCCTGGAACACAGCATAAATCTGTTCAGATTATGGATCATCTACAGTCTGTTGTTAATTAAAATCAGCAACAGATCGCATGTACAGCATTTTAACAGATACTCTGTCATAATAAAAACAGCTAGAGACTATGTACAAGCTGATATTTGGGTCTGATAACATTTTATCAAATCGGAATCGGACCTAACAGGATGTGAGTGTTTATGTGACTTCCTGTTCAGCCTGAAAGCTGCTAGAAACGGCTGTAAACTGTCACCGGCCCCTGCTGCTGCCGCCTGCTCTCGTTCACTTTACAGGCGGAACGCAGTTCATCTCAAACGAGCCTAGTAACGTACACAGAAGTCCGGTGGGGCTCACTGCGGTCAAGCCAGCCGACACTCGGATCTCCGTGGTCAAATCAGCCGACACTTATGCACTCTTATACTGGCACGCGTGGTAAATGCATTCAAACGGCCCAGATCGAGTAAGCGACGGACGCACTAGCGAAGTTAGGGAAATGATACACATCACATGAGACTTCTTCTGGTTTTCAAAATAAGGTGTTACTACAAAGTACATATAAAAACAAGATTAATGGATTATATTCACCAGAAGTAAAATAAATGTAACCTGTGTCTGTCCCTTACACAATACAAATAAGGAATGTACTGTTGGAGTTTACAAGAATACAACATTAATAATTCCAGACAATGATTTATTTCAATGGACACCTCTGACTACACCCATACTAAAAATCAAGCAATTTGACGGTAAGCTATGAATTTGGAGATTTTATGAAGTAAAAGTCCCACATTTCTAGGGTAAAATGACGTCAAATCTGAAACTTAAGGTGCTATAAAAAGACTTTGCTGCATAATTCCAGACAATTACTGATATATTTGAGTGAAGGACATCACTGACTACACCCTTACTGAAAATGAAACCATTTTTACTGTATACCTTTGGAGATTTTTGGAAGTAAAGTCCCACATTTCTATGGTAAAATGACTTGGAAATCTGAAACTGGAGGAGCTATAAAAAGATGTTGCTCCATAATTCCAGGCAATGACTGATATATTTGAGTTAAGAACATCTCTGACTACACCCTTACTGAAAATCAAACAATTGTACTGTATAAATATGGAGATTTTTTTAAGTAGGGTTATGACTGATATATTTGAGTACAGGACATCACTAACTACACCCTTAATGAAAATCAATCAATTTTACTGTTTAATTTTGGATATTTTACCAAGTTAATGTCCCACATTTCTACTGGAAAATGAACTCAAATCAGAAACTTAAGGTGCTATAAAAAGACGGTGCTCTATGATTCCAGATAATGACTGATATATTTGAGTTACGGACATATCGGACAACACACAGTGAAAATCAAACATTTTTACTGTACAACTTTGTTACAAGTACATTCACACATTTCAACAGTGAAATAGCTACATTCCTGAAACTGGAGGTGCTATAAAAATACTTTGCTCCGTAAATCCAGACACGTACACTGTATTTACAGCACTGTTAGCTGACATAGAGGACCACTAATAGTGTAAAACAAAGACACAGCACATACTGTAGGTGGCATTATTTTCGACACAGACAGCAGTCCCAATCACTTGTCTTCGCAGCATCAAGCTGTGCTGTGTCCATCTGTAGGCACTGGGCATGAAACCACCGGCAACAGCTGTCACACTGAATCTGTAAAAGGTCAATATATAACCACTTTTACTTGAAAAGACAGCACTTCATGCTGTCCAATATTGTTTAATATAAATTTTTTTAATTTACATTTTTAGACTTATTTGTAACATTATGTATCATTTCCACCTTCCTGTCTATTGATCTCTTTCTTTTCTGTTTGTCTCTAATTCCCCCCCGCCCCCCCCACCCCCCTTCTGCCTGCTATAATCCAGCCAGCTAGGGGGGTTATGGACAATAAAGCTGTCAGGAGTCAATCTCACCGGATAAACCAGCTCTTCCTGCTTTCTAGCCAATCGGGGATCGCGCTTCGCTCCTGGCCCATTTCATTGGGCGAGCTCCAGGAAGAGTTTGGATTGTGTTTTGTGTATCCAATCCTGCTCTGGGAAATGGGCTTACAGTGCTCGATTCACCATGCAAACAACACGGGCGTGCACATACACATCATCATGTGCACACACATATGCATGCACAGAAGCGTCTAAAGCGCTCAGTACTTTATGCCAAGTACACAGGCACGTTTCCTTACATACACACACACACACACACACGCTCAGCAGTAGTGCTGGTGTATGTGCATACATTGTCCAGCATCTCATATTCTCTGTGAGCTGCTCCTTTGGTACAGTGGATCAAAAAGCCATACAAACACACAAACAAGGACAACAAATAAAAAGAACAGCCAAAAGGCAACCACAACATTATCATCAACAAGAGCCATGACAATAACAGAACAGCAAAATCATCATTAGAGTAAACAATAAAAGCAACAGTGAGCTCCACATCCTGTAAGTAGCTGTGTATTTATATACAGCCAATTTTCTCACTGATGACAAAAACAACATTGAGAAAACTGTGAACACTTTATTTTTCTATCGTTGCAATACACCATATTCTCTTTGCATATGTTTGTCCAGAACAAGTGATGTAATCAAGTCTTGATAAACATTTATCAAGACTTGATTTTACACATTAATATCACCTTTAACACCTTTTATTATAAAAAGGTTCAGAAACACATGCATTAAAATAAATTATTGCTAATGTGATATTTGCAGGAGGAACCCATTCTAAGTTATACTTAGTTAAAGATGAATTTCAGGAACTGTTTCCAAACGGTGTGAAGCATTGGTTACCAATCTGGTTTTCTTCTGGCTCCTTGAGACATGAACATGAAGCAATGTCTTCCAATGCCACCTCATTGTATGTCTAAAGGGGATAGCCAAGGATTTTAAGCATCAAAGTCTGTTTACAGGACTTGGGGAGTATACTGCATATGTTAAAAAAAAGTTGGATAAAGCATCCATTGGGAGCTGCACCAGATATAAAGAAGTGAGCTTACCAGACCTCTGTAGCCTCATATCTGCCTGAGGCTAGTGTCTCCAGGCTACATTAGCCACTACTAGCATAACACACGCAAATCTACAGCCAAACTGTCTGCGGTGGAGTTGCATTGATGGCAATGGCTCCAGGTTTTGACAAGAAGGAAGAATGCATGGAATAAAAAAAGCCAATATCTCTGGCTCTTCTGCAACAATTGCCATATTTTCTTTCAAAACTGTCCATCATGAGTCCGACAATGTCGGATCTATTGTCTGCCTCCTTTTGTGAAAATAAAGTGGCAGGATGTCTAAATTTGAATCTGATCCTAATCTTTCCCTATCATTATCCTAGGGATTATTTTACAGATAAACCTTTGTAACCCCACCCCCCAAAAAAAGAAGAAGAAAGAATGATAAACCAGCTTTCGGTAAGGAAAAGAGCCATAAGATCCGGCTCCCTTCAAAGAGTTCCATCACTATAAAATGCTAAATCAATGGAATACAATTTAGGAAGTGCTTTAGGAATTAGTTTCAATAGAATAGTAATTTCACCTGTCAAACTGTTTAATTTGAATAACTTTTAGGATCGCAAAGAGGTCAGACTATAGAGCATTTCACAAGAAAAGAAATCAATCATCAAGCTGTCTTGTGTCCCATATGAATCCATCTTGTGACCACTTATGGTGTCCCAATCGGCAGTTTGGGAACCACAGATGTACAGTAAAGCAATTCATCCTGAATGATATTCAGTATTCTCAATATGACAGTAGCCAGTGATGTTCTGGCTTTATCCTGTTACTTCTTTGGATTTGAAATGTCTCAGTGAATACAATATTAAAGTCCCATTATGTTACTGCAGTATGGCCACTTTGCAGGAAACGCAGCTACAAAGTTATAAAACAAAGACATTTATTCACTCTCAAATTTCCTGATGTGTTGATGCGAGAATAGCATGTGAGGACTTAATGTGAATTTCAATGTATTTTTTGTTTGCTTACTTTAAAGAAAAATCTGTTTTTTGAATTGCAATGGGATATAAAGTCTGAATAAATGCTACTTTATGTAGCAAGTTAGATTGCTTATGTTGATGTTGGCTCAGCTTCAGATTTACCACTTTTCAGCATCATAAGCATTTATACTTTGGAAATATTCATTTTGTTTTCATGATTTTGACATCTATATGGGGGAGGGTGGGGGGGTTTAAACTGTCTCAAATCAATATTTTGTTGTATTTTACCACTATACATCACATGTTCTGACACAAGCCAGTGTTTGCTGTAACTTATTGATACTACAGGCATACTGTACCTTTTAATGTTCTCCCCAAATTGTTGTATCCAGGGTTGCCAGGTCTGCGGTTTTCCTGTCTAATGTAGACTCACTGTGTTCTGGACACATTGCTTACCTTGGCACAGTAAAAGTCCAATAAGATATCAATGCACAGAAAGATACGCCTGATTGGTGTATCTGTCTCTGGGGGCAGGTCTTACACACAAACCAAAGTTTGAGTGACAGATTTTGGGCAAATCGTTTGGGAGTGTCGGGAATCCAGCATCTTGAGCCTGTTTTGCCAGTGTTTTGTTTTTTCTCTAACCTGAAGTTCATTTTTCCTGAGTTTTCCTGAACACATCCTGGCTGATTTTCCAACCACTTACACCTGCTGCAGTCTGCACACCCGGTCCTGATTATCATCCTCTGCACCATATAAGCCGTGACCAGACATCCATTCCCTGCCGGATCGTTAGCGTAACCAGTATGTTTAGCTCTCGTATCAAGCTTCTAGTTTTGGAAAGTCTTTTGCTGTTTTTGTCTCTTTGCCTGTCGCTAATCTGCCACCTGTTCCTCTGTCTACAGTTACTCACCTGGATTGTCACTCACACCTACCTGGCTGTCTACTTCACTGCAGCACATTTGGATCAGCACAAACCCCTGCAGCCTTCCAGCCTCACTCCCTGCCTACCAACTGGACCTAATCGTTTCTACATTCAATTTCCAAATAAATACTCACCTTGTATTTTCTACTTATCCGATACAATCCGATACCAAGTAAATGCAGGGCCAGTATCGCCAATACCGATATGATACCGATACCTTTTAATAATTAAGGTGGATTCATCATCAAATTGCTCAGTATGAATGACTTTTCATGACCTTTAAGTGTTTCTGTGATTTTACATTTGGATTATTAAGTTAAAACCCAGGACAGAATTTTCATATGCTTGTATAAATTTGGTGTGTTGTCCACTGTATCTGCGGTGCATACTGGAGAGAATCTGAAACTACAGTATTGATCTCATTACACTGGTATTGATCAATATCAATACCAATGTTGGTATCAATATTATCGATATTTGGATCAATCCGCCCACCACTAGTAGACACGGTGTCTGGGTTACCATGAGGGCTCACAGTGTTCTAGACGGCTGGGAGATTTCCACTCGCATTCACGTCGGACAAAGTGTCTTTCTAAATGTGTGTATTCCTTCAAGAAGTCAAAATATTTGCAAAACGTAACTCATAAAACTCATAAATATTCAATGAGACCTTAAGAACGTGGCTGAAGACCCTCCCCCCTGCCATTTTCTAAACACTCATAGGCGCACATTGGAAACTCACGTCGACTTCTCCTAAATGATTGGCTCTGGAAAATGGATGTTGGTTTGAGTCAAAAGAGGAGACAAGGATGTTATACAAATATGTTGCCCATGAAATGTAAGTATTTATTTATAGTACTTGTGGGGGGGAGGGGAAATAATGTGTCCGGAATACCGTGTTGTCCAGAATACACTGAGTCTACGTTAAGCTAATAGCTAGCATAGGCTGCCGTTACCGTTGTTGATGCAGATTTATTAGTTAATGAGTTAGTTGGCTTATGTAACTTATATAGACCAACTGTTACTTACCTCATTTGGAAACCTGTGAAAAAGAAAATTGTTGTAATATTGTTAACATGTCTAACATGTTATGTATTCTTGTTCGTGTGTGTACTTTCAGTTTTACAATCTAATTTTCAGTACCCCATGCTCAAAAAGAAGCACAGCCTACTGAGTATTCTGTTAGCTATCTGTCTAACGATGCAGTGTGACACATCTGCAAGGAAAGAATATTACTAATGCATAAAACCTTTCACACAACCTTTCACTTCCAAAACAAATTGAATACTAATAATGTGTCTATCAATTTTGTATATAAAAAATCAATTTGAAAAAAAAGAAGAAATATTTCAATCTCTTACCAGAGCAATATTTTTACATTAATTTGCATAGACAAGCAGATGCCAGTAATTCAAAATGTGTTTTGAATGTGATTGAATAACTTTGAAATGAATGTCATTACAGTCATTCTAACAGAACAAGTGTGATGTGCAGGGCTTTCTCATTAGGAGGCGAGGATTGTTGAAGTTTTGTTAAAACTTGCAGCTGAGACTTCAATATCCATTGTTAAAGTTGTGTTCAAACATGCAGGAAACCATTCCTTTTTTGTGTAACAAAATCATCTAAGCTTAAAGGAAGGTGGCTAGCTGGAGGTTTTCAACAGCATGGTATTCTTTCAACGAATGGAGCCGGCTTAATTGTCATCACGTGATCTAAATGTAGAACTAATTTTGTTCTCTGCTGGAACATTGTATCCTCATGTCAGCACCATTGTATGCTGTTAACATGGAGCCACCATCAACCCACCACCCATTCATGCTAAACACACCTCCCTGCTAAAGCTAGCCAGGCAGATTGTTAACATTGGCTGGAGCCACTTTCATTAAGTAGATGAATAAGACTCCACAGGGGACATGACAATATCTTAAATGTGTTGATTCAAATAATAATCTGTCATATCAAAGACTACGAAGTAAGTCATTAGTTATAAGCCCTAAAATGAGCCCAAAGTTATTTGTACGTAAGTGTTGTTGCAAGTGTTATATTACCCATCCTGTTTATCTTACCTGTTGCTGTTTTAATGTAGCTTAATAATTCAAGTTAGCTATTCAAACAGAGTTAAAGGTTGGGGCACGGTGGAAGAGATGGGAGGCAAAGACTCTGTGTGAGGTGACAAAAAACGAGGGTAAGTTAATCATTGTGGTTTTCCCTGTTGACTAGGCCCACTTACCAACGTGGTCAACAGCTGCAGCAGCGGGGGTGGCCATGACGGTTACGTTTAGGCACTTAAACTAAATGGTTTGGGTTTAAGTAAGTACTTCTGTACTAGGTTGAACATGAAATAGTTATGTATGGAAGTTAACTTAAAAATAACAACATTGACTTGGTTTTGCAGGGGACATGAATAGCAGTCTCCGGTTGAAAGTCCTATGTTTTTCGCCCTATCCATCCCTACCAACCTCCTACACAAACTTTGTTGTTCTTGCCGGCAATTTTCACTAGATGCGTAACGGCTGTGGATCCGCTCTGGAACGTTGGCGGAGTCATTAGGTTTCCATTAAAGGCAATGTGTGTATTTCCACTGAACGGCTGCGTTCCGATTGTGTCTCTGCTCCGGCGGTCCGCAGCCCTCCGGAGCAGATACGCAGAGCTTCTATTTTTGCCGGACGCCGGAGAGCTCCGCAGCAATTCAGCACACGACAGATAGTGCGGGACAGGAAGTTGAGCACAGAAACAAAATAAAAATCTGGTTCATTTTCAAAATAAAATACACCGTGCTCACGGCGGATCATATTTCCCTGCACTACACCTTGAAAACACAGCACAGAGTTGTTTCCTCTCTACTCCTCTGGATGGAAACAAACTGTTGTTGGTTTTGTGGTTCTATTCTACGTGAATTCGCGAGATATTGTGGGTCCTCGTGACTACAGCTGTCAGTCATGGCTGCAGCCGTGCCGCAACAAATCCGGACCTGGTGGGTATTGACGGACGGCGGAGCACGCAGCCGTTCCACAGATGTTCCGCATCCAGTGGAAATCCGGAGTTATACTACGTCACCTGACTTACTCCTTTGCTCCTGTCATAGTTACTACGGCCCCCAGAGGTTGCTACATAACAACAAACGTTAATATGGGTCTTATTTATGGGTCAAGCGATAACTTCCGGGTCTGAAAAGTGAAGCCAATGTGGAAGTGCCTTAAACCTGCATTCTATCTAATTTCCAGCAGGGGGGCGACTCCACTGGCTCAAAAAAAAAACTAGTTTCTATAGAAGTCTATGGGAAAATGACCCTACTTCTCACTTGATTTATCACTTCAGTTAACATTTTCCTGACAAGTTTATGACCTAAATCGTTAGTTTCAAGTCTTCTTCAATACAGCATGATGCTCATTTTGTAAATTATGGTCACATTTGTTTTAAAATTAATGATAAAACAGGGATCCTTTAAGGGCGTGGTTACACGCAGACCTGTCAATCATGACAGAGGCCTAGCAATGCTAACCATAGCACTGTGTACATTAAAATAGATGTGAACTTGTTTTTTGGGTGTTCCCTCACTGTGTTTCCACAAACATTTTGGTCGCTCGTCTTGTTCAGTGTTCTGCTAGTCTATATCCACGACGTTCCACTTCCGGGATTGGTCAGGTGGCGTCGGAAATTCCGCTGGATGTCCCTCATTTAGGCCGGATGTCCGTTACCTTGGGCTTTCTTTGTGTTGGCATTTTAAACTCTGGTCGATTTATGATGACTATGGTTAACGGCTCCTCAGATCTCTGCAATCCAGACAGCTAGCTAGACTATCTGTCCAATCTGAGTTTTCTGTTGCACGACTAAAACAACCTTTGAACGTACACGTTCCACCAAAACAAGTTCCTTCCCGAGGCTATTTTGCGGAGGCGCCATTGCTCCATATGACGCTTAGCGATTGGTTTGTGATTGGTTTAAAGAAATGCCAATAAACCAGAGCACGTTTTACTCCCATCCTGCAGTGCTGTGGAGGAAGATCTGGCAATGCGATACTATCGTTCTGCCAACCAAGGTAGCTGGCTAGCGCTAGCTGGTAACTTTAGAGAAAGTCTGCCGATTTTCAACCAGCTTTATGTAAGGCCATACCTGCAAATGAGCAGCAGTACCCAGAGGTCAGCGTTTACCCACCGCCAAGATGGCGACGGACAAAATGCAAACTCCCGGCTTCATAACAGCAGTCCACAAACCATGGGTGTCGTCACTGATGCTACGTCCATTATTTTTACAGTCCTATGGCCTTAATGAATCTGTGGGTTGAATACAAATTTCAGTGCATTCATTTTTGCAGTGTACAAATACGTTGTGAGGACAGGCTGAACATACAGCTTGTGGAGTTAAAGGGGTGTGTTAGAATGGCCACATAGCGGTTGGATAATTACAGCAGGAGACTTGAGGCAGAGGTATGGTGCAGATCAACAGGTGTTTATTTCCCCAACAATTAACACAAACATGGACACCATGATCGCAACAAACCAACTGAGCACCACAGGCAGCATGTGGTCCAGACAGCAGCAGCGATAGATGGAAACTGGAAGCCTTTTATAGCCTGCCACTGACCTTATCTCAGCCCTACCATAGTACAAGATAAATCTGAAATGTACTCAGTTTAAACAATTATACAAAATACAACAACCACATCAAATACATTTCTACTTCTCTACTGTTATCTCAATTTACTTGCATTATGTTACCTAATACAATCAAACATCGTTAGTTTAGCAAGTACAGTCAATTAAAGTAGTCAAACACCCCTTCACTACATGAAACATGGTATCTCCCGGAACCTTTAAAAGGGGGCTCGATACGCTGGGGACTCTTGTAGCCTGAACACTCTGGAGAGGAGACACAACAGAGGTGAGTTACTTGAACACAAACTTTACTATTGTACAACCGCAAATGTTAACCTGCATTCAATTAATCAGGCAAAGACTATACCATACTGCACATGTTTAGGTAACCAAACTAGCAAACTGAGTACATGTGTTTCTCTTGACAGGGCTGGCCTCCAATCAACACCAGCTGCAACCTTTACAAAACAGATTGTTAACATAATGAGTTACAGTGTACTAATGCTGCAAAATATTAGTGATGAAGAGGACCTTCATTACAGGGTGGTTCAGAATTTTGGACATAGGACCTCATTTCCAAGTTAGCCAGTGTGTTCTTTATTAGTGGAGACCGTTTTTCAACACTTTTCATCCAGTCCTTCCAGTTGCAGAGTTCGCTGATGCTAGGCTAGCGCAAGTCAAACGGAATCTGCTAGCCTGCCACTAAAAACAGTCTTACCCACTCCACAGTACACCCAAGGCAAATAAATTATAACGCCAGACTATCGATGTAAATGTCTGTGTTGATAATGTTAGAAATAAAACTACCCTTGCATCGCATTGCAATAGTTATACTTTGTTCCCTGTAGTTGGTAGCATAGGCTACAGCAGCAGCGGAGTGATATTACCTAGGCTAGTTTCCATGACAATCACGCAAGTTTATCTGTGTGTCTTGATGTCCAAGCCAGCAGCAAGAAGCCACAGTTGTTCCTTTCTGGATCTCCCAATGGAAATTTGTGGAAACTTTGTGCTGCCCATCTGTTGGGTTTATTTTTACAATTTCTAAATGCACACACTGAATCACCATGTTGCCTAGTCCTTAGTTTCCAATCCAATGCTTCAATACCAATGCACTAGGCTACTACTGGGTGTCCTGACTGGACCGTGCTTCTCTGTTTACGTTTCGGCGCAGAAGTACTAACCAGAGCAAAGTAAAATGCCGCCGCTGCTGAGAAACTAGTCCCTCAAAATGTAATGTGATCATTGAGATGCAAGGGTAGTTTTATTTCTAACATTCTATCAACACAGACATTTACATCGATAGTCTAGCATTATAATTTATTTGCCTCGGGTGTACTGTGGAGTGGATAAGACTGTTTTTAGTGGCAGGCTAGCAGATACTGCTGACTTGCGCTAGCCTATCACCAGCGAACTCTGCAACTGTAAGGACTGGATGAAAAGTGCTGAAAACTGTCTCTACTGATAAATAACACACTGGCTAACTTGGAAATGAGGTCCAAAATTCTGCACCACCCCTTTTAATCAAGGTAGAACAAAGGTTTTCTTGGACTGGCTCATGGCACTCACCGTCAGCGTGTGAGATGTGCTTGCGAGGCGTTTCCAGGAGAGTGGTGTGGAGCAGTTTAGCAAGGTGAACCTAATTGCAACTGAGGCCTCATAATGAGTTGCACCATGCATTGCGAAGGCAGGAAAGACCTATACTATTGACAAAGCATTCACATCACCTGTATATTCATCTGTGTATATATATATATTATCCCCACCTGTAAATAATAATGACCTGTTCAATATGCTATGCCATTTCATAGTCATATGTATCCATCTGTATATTCTCACCACCTGTAAATACAAGACGTGTTTATAGTGTACATATTACCGTTATTACGCTCCCTTTTTTTTTTCTCCAATTTCCTATTTCATTTTTCCTATCCTATTTTTATTTTGTGTATTTTTATTTATTGTGCTGCATTGAGCTGCTGTGATAAGTGAATTTCCCCATTGTGGGATCAATAAAGTCTTATCTTACATCGATGTTCATAAGGGAAGGTTAAAGATATCTAAATAAGATAGTCCAAATAGTAACAGAAATATGTTATTGTAAGAGGGTGGTATTGAGGGTTGGGTATTTATTTTTTTATTCAGATACCGGTGCTAAAATGACACGTTTAAAACTTTGCTGGTGCCCATAAAAAAGAAGAGCACAAAAAGACAGTTACATTAAGTAATGGCTTGATTGATTGATGGTCAAATTTAAAGAACTTATGACAAGTTATTTCACTAGTCAATTTGCTGTTAAACGACAAAATAGAAGAACCACTTGATGAAGGGTTCTTTATAACAACATTGAATGCACCATGAGCTTAGAAGGTGCTATTTAACACACCATTAAGTCCCGTCAGTGTTTCTCCGACAACTCCGACTCCACTAGTGGCCATGGTGTGCAGCTAGGCTCCACTGTGTCTTTAGCTGCAGACTGTTGTACGACTCCGGTTTTGGAATCCTTTCCAATGAAATACAGCCACACGTTACACCGTTTAGCTTTCAGCATTTTAACCGTGTTTAAGCCAGCTACTAGCTAATGGTAAGTGTAATGTGAACTAGTGTCACATGCAGTGGTGCTTCTGTTGCCTAATGTTTGTTTCGGAGCACCAGAGTGCAGCGCAGGCATTTAAGTGGCACCGAAATGAGGCACCGAAATCTGCATTGTCATTTGGTCCAGTAGATACCGGTCGTTTAGGAACCGGTACTCAATCCTAATTGAGGGTGGGCAAAGTTGCCCGTTTTTTTTTCTCTGAGGCACTGCCCACAGTACCATACTGTGCAGCCTCTTTGATACAAGCCTACCAGGCTATCAGGTCTAGCCTCAGACTAATATGCTGCTTAAAGACTCTGGCTCTGAATCAAAGAAGTTAAGATTGAAGATGAAGTTTCCTTCAGCAAGTCAAACAACCTCCACAGGCTCCATTGTTGATGTTGTCTGGCTGACCGTGACCTCTGACCTCCCTGTGGTGGGCCCCACAGAGGGCCCCTGCAGGCATCAGTAAAGTGTGACACTGATATGTTGTTTTCTGACTGCAAACAAATGTGACAGGAGAGGTTGTGTATTCTCAACAGTGATCATTCACGTCTTGGCACGTCATTTTGAAACCACCAGTGTGTCTTTTTTTTTTTTTTTTTTTACATATTTGATAGACGCCAGCATTAAATAAACATGTCTATCAGATGCAGTACATGCACAAGAGAGAAGACTATAAATGATTTACAGCAAACAAAAACCACCGAAAGAAAAAATTAGATGTGAGTGTTTTTGTTCTGGCTCTCCTCTTTACCTCTCTTTTTTTCTCTAATGCTCTCCCTCTCTTCTGCTCTGTCTCTCTCTCTCTCTCTCAGCCCACTCTGTCTTTGGAGTGCCAGCCAAATTCTCTGATATTTCCCTTTTGAGAGGGATAAAGAGAGAGATGAGAGGGAGGGAGGGAGGGTTGGGGAGAGAGGGAGAGTGCAGAGGGACTCTAGGAAGAGGGTGATGGAGGGGGTAGAGAGAGGAGGAGAACACGGAGGCAGGTAGGAGAGAGAGATCGACTGAGGTAAATCGTAAATTAAGGAAGGAGTACAGTGAGAGAGAGAGAAAGACAGAGAGAGATGGAAGAAGAGTTCAATATATCAATAACTACTTTCTACACAAAGGGAGTTACAGAGAGTAGGAAGAGGAGATTTTTGATTTTAAAAATCCTTTTACAAAAGACCAAATAGGTCCACACACACACACACACACACACATTTTCGCTCTGTTACCTGTTACTGCAGATCCCTCGCTCTCCAGTACAGACCTTGTGTTTTTTTCTCACACCCACAGACATGTATGTACTCTCACATTTGATTGAAAAAATAAAAAATAAAAGTTATCATTTCTGGCATGTGACTGTGCCAGAACAGAAACATTACCTTTCTCATGTGTGCTGCAATTTTCATGGAAAATCCATCCATCTTCTTCCGCTTATCCGGTAACGGGTCGCGGGGGTAGCAGCTCCAGCAGGGGACCCCAAACTTCCCTTTCCCGAGCCACATTAACCAGCTCCGACTGGGGGATCCCGAGGCGTTCCCAGGCCAGGTTGGAGATATAATCCCTCCACCTAGTCCTGGGTCTTCCCCGAGGCCTCCTCCCAGCTGGACGTGCCTGGAAAACCTCCCTAGGGAGGCGCCCAGGGGGCATCCTTACCAGATGCCCGAACCACCTCAACTGGCTCCTTTCGACGCGAAGGAGCAGCGGCTCTACTCCGAGCTCCTCACGGATGACTGAGCTTCTCACCCTATCTCTAAGGGAGACGCCAGCCACCCTCCTGAGGAAACCCATTTCGGCCGCTTGTACCCTGGATCTCGTTCTTTCGGTCATGACCCAGCCTTCATGACCATAGGTGAGGGTAGGAACGAAAACTGACCGGTAGATCGAGAGCTTTGCCTTCTGGCTCAGCTCTCTTTTCGTCACAACGGTGCGATAAATTGAGTGTAATACCGCACCCGCTGCGCCGATTCTCCGACCAATCTCCCGCTCCATTGTTCCCTCACTCGCGAACAAGACTCCAAGGTACTTGAACTCCTTCACTTGGGGTAAAGACTCATTCCCTACCTGGAGAAGGCACTCCATCGGTTTCCTGCTGAGAACCATGGCCTCAGATTTAGAGGTGCTGATCCTCATCCCAGCCGCTTCACACTCGGCTGCGAACCGATCCAGTGAGTGCTGAAGGTCACAGGCCGACGATGCCATCAGGACCACATCATCTGCAAAAAGCAGCGATGAGATCCCCAGCTCACCAAACTGCAACCCCTCTCCACCCCGACTACGCCTCGATATCCTGTCCATAAATACTACAAACAGGATTGGTGACAAAGCGCAGCCCTGGCGGAGGCCAACTCTCACCTGAAACGAGTCCGACTTACTGCCGAGAACCCGGACACAGCTCTCGCTTTGGTCGTACAGAGATTGGATGGCCCTGAGAAGGGACCCCCTCACCCCATACTCCCGCAGCACCTCCCACAGTGTCTCCCGGGGGACCCGGTCATATGCCTTCTCCAGATCCACAAAGCACATGTAGACCGGTTGGGCATACTCCCAGGCTCCCTCCAGGATCCTTGCGAGAGTAAAGATCTGGTCCGTTGTTCCACGACCAGGACGGAATCCGCATTGTTCCTCTTCAACCTGAGGTTCGACTATCGACCGAACCCTCCTTTCCAGCACCTTGGAGTAGACTTTACCGGGGAGGCTGAGAAGTGTGATACCCCTGTAATTGGCACACACCCTCTGGTCCCCCTTTTTGAAAAGGGGAACCACCACCCCGGTCTGCCACTCCTTAGGTACCGTCCCCGACTTCCACGCAATGTTGAAGAGGCGTGTCAACCAAGACAACCCCTCCACACCCAGAGCTTTAAGCATTTCTGGACGGAACTCATCAATCCCTGGGGCTTTGCCACTGTGGAGTTGTTTAACTACCTCAGCAACTTCCACCAGGGAAATTGACGACAATCCCCCATCATCCTCCAGCTCTGCCTCTACCATAGAGGGCGTATTAGTCGGATTTAGGAGTTCCTCAAAGTGCTCCTTCCACCGCCCTATTACCTCCTCAGTTGAGGTCAGCAGCGTCCCATCCTTACTGTACACAGCTTGGATGGTTCCCCGCTTCCCCCTCCTGAGGTGGCGAACGGTTTTCCAGAAGCACCTTGGTGCCGACCGAAAGTCCTTCTCCATGTCTTCTCCGAACTTCTCCCACACCCGCTGCTTTGCCTCTTTCACGGCAGAGGCTGCAGCCCTTCGGGCCCTTCGGTACCTTGCAACTGCCTCCGGAGTCCCCTGGGATAACATATCCCAGAAAGACTCCTTCTTCAGTCGGACGGCTTCCCTGACCACCGGTGTCCACCACGGTGTTCGTGGGTTGCCGCCCCTTGAGGCACCTAAGACCCTAAGACCACAGCTCCCCGCCGCAGCTTCAGCAATGGAAACTTTGAACATTGTCCACTCGGGTTCAATGCCCCCAGCCTCCACAGGGATGCACGAAAAGCTCCGCCGGAGGTGTGAGTTGAAAGTCTGTCGGACAGGGGCCTCCTCCAGACGTTCCCAGTTCACCCGCACTACCCGTTTGGGTTTACCAGGTCTGTCCAGAGTCTTCCCCCACCCTCTGACCCAACTCACCACCAGATGGTGATCAGTTGACAGCTCTGCCCCTCTCTTCACCCGAGTGTCCAGAACATACGGCCTCAGATCAGATGAAACGATTATAAAATCGATCATTGACCTTTGGCCTAGGGTGCTCTGGTACCAAGTACACTTATGAGCATCCCTATGTTCGAACATGGTGTTCGTTATAGACAATCCATGACTAGCACAGAAGTCCAACAACAAACAACCACTCTGGTTTAGATCAGGGAGGCCGTTCCTCCCAATCACGCCTCTCCATGTGTCTCCATCATTGCCCACGTGCGCGTTGAAGTCCCCCAGCAGAACTATGGAGTCCCCTACTGGAGCCCCATACAGGACTCCATTCAAGGTCTCCAAGAAGGCCGAATACTCCGAGCTCTTGTTTGGTGCATACGCACAAACAACAGTCAGAATTTTCCCCCCCACAACCCGCAGGCGTAGGGAGGCGACCCTCTCGTCCACCGGGGTAAACTCCAACGTAGCGGCGCTCAGCCGGGGGCTTGTGAGTATCCCCACACCCGCCCGGCGCCTCACACCCTGGGCAACTCCGGAGAAGAAAAGAGTCCAACCCCTATCCAGGAGTATGGTTCCAGAACCGAGACTGTGCGTAGAGGTAAGCCCCACCAGATCCAACTGGTAGCGCTCCACCTCCCGCACAAGTTCCGGTTCCTTCCCCCACAGAGAGGTGACGTTCCACGTCCCCAGAGCCAGCGTCTGCTGCCCGGGTCTGGTCCGTCGAGGCCCCTGACCTTCACTGCCACCCATGTGGCAGCGCACCCGACCCCAGTGGTTCCTCCCACAGGTGGTGGGCCCATGGGTTGGAGAGAGAGGTGCCACGTAGCTTTTTCGGGCTGTGCCCGGCCGGGCTCCGTGGCAAACCCGGCCACCAGGCGCTCGCTGACGGGCCCTCCATCTGGGCCTGGCTCCAGACGGGGGCCCCGGGCTTCCTCCGGGCAGGGTCACATCATCTCTACCTCGTTTTTTCATAGGGTTTTTTCATGGAAAATGCGAAGAAGAATATGAAAAAGCCAAATTTGGGTGTAACGGTGGGTGGAGAGACGTCGGTGAGAAGGACTGAAGACAGAGTTGGAGATGAGTGAACTTTATGTGAACTCCAGCTGAGCTGTGGTTTTACAATGGAACCTGTATGATTATAAAATAATAATCTCTCACTCATGGCATACTAATATTGTTTCTCCTGTGACATTTCCTATAATGTCAACGGTCCTGATTCCACCATTACACTAATTAAATTGGGAACAACTGGCAGCAACTGGATCAGGAAATATCTGACACTGTATGGTTTTACCTCTTTTCTGTTAACATTCTCAACAGGGCACACATTCGCTCCTGATACTGATAAAGTGTTTTAAATTGTATTATCTTAACTTAAGAACTTCATTTTTTTTTTAAATATCCACTCTGAGACTCTATATTTAATAAGAAACCTAGTGAAAAGCGGTGGATGATCTTCATACTTTGAGATTTTTGGTGGATATTATCTCGGCCTACTTCGTCTGCTGAAGCCTGAGGATTTCCTAGCAGAGAATCTCAGCACACCCTGCCACCCAAGAAGGACTAAAGCAGCAACCAAAGTAATGGAGAGGAGTTGGTGTCGTTTCACAGGTACGAGATCTAATGAGTCAACAAAGGGATCTGTTCATGCAACTTCTGCAGCAGCAAGAAAGCAACTTCACTGTTGTGGAATTACTTGTGATCAATGTGAACACTCTGATTGACAAATTGACCAGGGAGACACAGGAGCTGAGAAGCAGCCTGCAATTCTCCCAGAAGGACATTGATGATCTAACAAAGAAAAATTAGAAAATTGAGCCAGAGAGAACAATTGCCTGTGCTGAAACCAAAACAATGCAGGGGAAATTGGCAGAGATGACTGAGAAAGCGGACTATTTGGAGGGTCAAACAAGAAGGAATAACCTTGTTGTGGATGGCATTCCTGAGGCCCAGAATGAAAGCTGGAAGGAGACTGAGGACAAAGTCAGGTGTGTGATCAATGAGAAACTTCACTTGGACAGTAGTCAGATGGTGATTGAATGTGCACATAAGACTGGCAATCCATCCGGATATTCTGGAAAGAGACCTAGGCCTATCATGATTAAATTCCTCAGATACAAAGATAAAACGGCTGTTCTGGGAAAGGCTTAAGGATCTGAAAGGCACCAACATACAGTTGTGTTCAGAATAACAGCAGTGTGTTTAAAAAAAGTGAATAATGTTCAAAATCCTTAGAATAGCTTTTAATTCCATAATATCAATGCATTGGGAACACTGTACATTCAATTCCAAATCAAAACATGACCAAAATTGATCAAGTTTGTGTTATACCTTTACAGAAAGTGAAGAAAAAGGAATATTAGGCTGTTCAAAAAAAATAGCAGTATTTGCATTTTACTGTATAAACTGAAAAATGTCTCAAGGGTTTGCTTTACTTTGAATCAGTAAACTAATATTTAATTGCATAACCATTATTTCTGAGAATTGCTTCACATCTGTGTTGCATGGAGTCGACCAACTTCTGGCACCTGTGAACAGGTATTCCAGCCCAGGACCATTGAACTACATTCCACAATTCCTCTGCATTACTGGGCTTTGCCTCAGAAACAGCATTTTTGATGTCACCCCACAAGTTTTCTATGGGACTGAGGTCTGGGGATTGGGCTGGCCACTCCATAACATCAATCTTGTTCATCTGGAACCAAGACTTTGCTCGCTTACTGGTGTGTTTTGGGTCATTGTCTTGTTGAAAGACCCATTTCAAAGGCATTTCCTCTTCAGCGTAAGGCCACATGACCTCTTCACATATTTTGACCTCTTCACATATTTTGATGTATTGATCCATGATCCCTGGTATGCGATAAATAGGCCCAACACCACAGTATGAGAAACATCCCCATAACATGATTTTTGCACCATCATGCTTTACTGTCTTCACAGTGTACTGTGGCTTGAATTCAGTGCATGGGGGTCGTCGGACAAACTGTCTGCGGCCCCTAGACCCAAAAAGAACAATTTTGCTCTCATCAGTCCACAGAATGTTGCCCCATTTCTCCTTTGGCCAGTCAATGTGTCCTTTGGCAAATTTCAACCTATTCAGTACATGTCTTTTTTTCAGCAGTGGGACTTTGCGGGGGCTTCTAGCTGATAGCTTTGCTTCACATAGCCTTCTTCTGATCGTAACAGTACTCACAGATAACTTTAAGTCTTCTTTGATTTTCCTGGAGCTGATCATTGGTTGAGCCTTTGCCATTTTGGCTATTCTTCGATCCATTCGAATGGTAGTTGACCGTTTTTTCCCACGTCATTCAGGCTTTGGATGCCATTTCAAGGCATTTGAAATCATGTTGGTTGAGCAGCCTGTAATTTTCTGCACTCCTTTATATGTTTTCCCCTCTCCAATCAACTTTTTAAATCAAAGTCCGCTGTTCCTCAGAGCAATGTCTGGAACGACCCATTTTGCTGAGTATTTCAGTGTGAAATGCACTATAACCAGCATGCACAACATTTACTTCCTTCCTTCCTTAAATATGGGCCATAATTGACACCTGTTTCTTCACAGAATCAATCACCTCACTAATTGAACATGTAGTATATGACTATTCTATAACTTTCTATAAACTTTGCTTAAAGGTTTGTTATAAGGGAGTCCTATGAACTTTACTCTACATTCACTGAGAACATCTGGAAATTGTTAACATGAGTAGAGGTCCCCCCAAGACAGAAGATACCTTTTTTGGAGTTGTGCCAGATAACAGGCATGGATTGGCCAGTTCTGTGGTCGAATCATATACTCACACATATTACGCCCTATGTTGATACAATGCATAGGATATATACGTTGCTCACACAAAGGAAAGTCAGAGCGGCAAATTTTGATGATTGGGTCGGTCGTCTCTCCAGATATCCATGGGTCTGTAAAATTGATGCTGAATCTTTGCTTGTAATAAACCTTTTTATAATCAAGATCAGTGTCGGCGGATTCCTCTTCATACAGCATCACAGCATTACTATTTAAGACACCACAAACACAACACTGCTATTATTTTAAACATGCCCCTTTCAATTACAGATTCAATTACAGAGAATGAGTAGCATGCATGTCATGACTGTTGGGTCTGTTGGTTTTCTATGACTCTACAACACTTACTAGTAAATTATTTGCCATGTAGAAATATCACTTCTACCAAAAAAATTGATTTATGAGGATAGTGATGTTGGACTGCTATTATTTCGAACACAACTGTATATGTGAATGAGGACTACATAGAAGCTGTCAGGCAAAAGCGTAAGGAACTCATTCCATCCATGAAAGCTGCCAGAGAACGAGGAGAGATAGCCTACATCCGACATGTCAAGCTTATTGTGGAACCCCCTGCCCAAAAGCATAAGGATTAGAAAGGCACCAACGGCCAGGAGCTGGAGCTGGAGCCAGGAGCTGGAGCGAGAGACTAGTTCTCTGGTTTCCTTAACTTGAGCTCATAAAGACTGAACTGAACTACATTTTTTATGGATAGTAGGCCCATTGATGATAAGCATCTCTTTCCTGTTTCTAAGGGTCTTTGTTATGGCCCATTTGAATGTCTGCAGATTCAGAAATAAGGTACATGAACTTAACTATCTGATTACAGAAAACACCATTCATATCTTGGCCGTATCAGAGACCCATCTGGATGCTACTGTTCTTGACACAGAGATTACCATTGATGGCTATAATATTTTTAGAAGGGACAGGAATAAGCATGGTGGTGGCATAGAATTATACTGCATATCAGAAATAACTTTCCAGCAACACTGTGCTCTGAGTTTATCCCTGATAGTTTAGAATCTCTATGGGTTAAAGTGTATCTTCCTCACCTTAAGCTGGTGCTGATCGGCTGCTGCTATAGACCTCCCGGGACTGATGTGCAATATCTGAATGATTTATGTGTGTCAATTGACAGAGTTACAGACATGAATGGTGATATTTTTTTACTTGGGGATATGAACATAGACTGGTTTGCGAATCAATGTCCAATGAAACAAAAGATAGTTTCATTGATCGATGCTTGTAATCTGTCTCAGATGATCTCTCAACCAACCAGAGTCTTTACTAACAGTGCTGGCCATATTTCTGCCACTTGCCATATTTACACAAATATTCTTGAATGCTGCACTAAACCAGTTTCTCGATCTGTGGGTTTTAGTGACCATAATATTATAGCAATTACCAGGAAAACTAAAATTCCTAAATGTAAGGTCAATATAGTACATAAAAGGATGTTCAAGAAATTCATTCTGGAAAGTTTTTTGGCAGATGTTGGTGATACTGACTGGACTGATGTGTATGCTGCTGAGGAGCCTGAGGCCTCCTTAAATATCTTTATGGAAAGCTTCATGAAGATTGTTGATAGGCATGCCCCTATGAGAAAGTGTGGCTGTCCATGGCTGAATGAGACTATAAAGAGCCTCATGAAGGAAAGAGATGAAGCCAAATCTACATTAGTAAAGTCTGGATTAGTGGAGGACAGATTCAAGTACTATCAACTGAGAAATCAGGTTACAAAACTGAATAGATCAATGAAAAAAGAATATTACATGCAAAGAATAAATGCTGTAAAGCAAGATGGTAAAGAGCTCTGGAAAACCCTTAATGAAATAATGGGGAGACGGACAACTGGAGGGGCTTCCTTTGTGGAATCAGAAGGCATGTTTCTGACCAAACCATCTGATATAGCAAATTATTTTAATGATTTCTTCATAAATAACGTCCATGCACTACGGCAGAATATGGACAATACTGATTCTAATTATCTAAAGCTCATAAAAAATAATGTGATGTTAGACAAGAGGTGCACTTTTCAGTTTAATAGTGTGGAGGAAGTAAGGAAGGTGTTGAAGTCCCTGCCCTGGGTACTGACATGCTGAACAGTAAAGTACTTGGCCTGGCAGCTGACTATGTTTGTTATGTCAAATATTAAATGCATGCTTAATGAAAGGTGTTTTTCCCACTATCTGGAAAGAAGGTAAAACTTTTCCCTTACCTAAAGATGGCAGACTAGCACTCACTGGGAAGAACAGTAGACCTATTACTATTCTCCTAGTTCTTAGTGAACTGATGGAGAGAATAGTCCACTCACAAATACAGGAATACTTTGACTGTATCGGCTTGAACACAGATTTCCAACATGCTTATAGACATAACCATTCAACTTGTTCTGCCCTTACAGTAATGACAGATGACTGGCTCAAGGAAATGGATAATTTAAAGATGACTGGTGCAGTATTACTTGATTTTAGCGCGGCATTCGATGTCATAGATCACAATCTACTCATTGGTAAACTAGAATGCTATGGATTTAGTCCAACTGCTATCCAATTTATGAAGAGTTATCTCACAAGTAGGACGCAAAGGGTTTATTACACACCCTTTAACAGGTCTTCACCGCTGACTCTACATCACTTCTGTACTGTGATGGCAGATCATTTCCTGACAGAAGAAAAATTCGGCAGCTGCCTGGCCAGACATTGCAAATCAGACAGTGTATGGGGGATCTACAGCAGCACTTATCTGCCTCCTGTCACAGCTTGTTTGGGCAGAGATCAAGTCAATAACATGCCTAGAAAGTGGCAATATGCAATAATGATTTAAAGGTAAACACACAAATGGTACTTGAGTATCAGCCCAAGTTAAGTTCTGCTCTCCTCATTTCACTGTTTCTCCTTCTCATATATTATTCATTTTATTTGAGTTCATGTTGACCAAACTGTAGGAATGCATGCATCTTGGTGATAAATTGCATCAGTTGGTCATCGACAACTTTAAGGGCAACAAATGACAAAACCTATTGTAGGTTTCTTAAGAGTACTGTGTGTGTGTGTGTGTGTGTGTGTGTGTGTGTGTGTGTGTGTGTGTGTGTGTGTGTGTGTGTGTGTGTGTGTGTGTGTGCGTGCAGGGTCTGGGACGCTGTATTCATTACTTATCAGTTCCCTGACTATGAGTGTAGAATATCTTTCCAAAAAGAAATATATACTGAGTTACAAACTATAAATATAACAATCTATTTACATAGTTCTTTCTTTCTCTCTCTCACTCTGTCATCACTGGTTTATTTCTGTATGTACGGAGGAAAATGTTTTGGTGACTATAAATAATCTGCTTCTGAAAAAGTAAATCTGGTTATGGATCAAATAAAGAATGAACAATGAAACTGCATGAATCCTGACTGCAGGCATCGGACACAAATTAAGTCTGTTAACTACAAACTAAAGGGCGATTCAACCAGGATTATGTCTAGCTCTGAGAAGTCTGATTCTATTCTTGAGTATAATTTCCTGGTTATATGTCCCTGATGGTCTGCTACCAAATATTTAATGCATTATTGCATGTTTGGTCAAAGTGCATGGTATGATAAGAATAAATATTATATGAATATATCATATATTAACTTTTTTTATATTTATTTGCATTTTTTATATATATATATATATATATATATATATATATATATATATATATATATGGCCGACAGCGGCAAATGCACTGCAACTAAAAAAAAAAAAACACACAAGCAAATTAAGAAAACATCTTCATTAATTTGACAACACATGCGCAGCATTTAGCAAAGGTGCTCCAAATAAACACAACAAAACCAAATACACAAATGCGCTGCAAAAACAGAAACGATGCAAAATGAAAAGCACACAAACCCCGAAAACAAATGCAACAGAAAAACGCTGTATCCAGTTTACACAACAGAAGTTCTCCAGGCCTCTAGGGGGAGCACTAAGTGGAACAGCTTGATTTTCGACCCCATGGGGAGAGAGAGAGAGAGAGAGAGAGAGAGAGAGAGAGAGAGAGAGAGAGCAGTGTTGCCAACTTAGCGACTTTGTCGCTAGATTTAGCGACTTTTCAGACCCCACTACCCCACCACTACAGTTACAATTTAAATAGTTGGTATTTAGAATACAGTTACAGTGTTGAAATCAATGGATTACATGACGATACTTCTATTTTACCTCTATTCACTCTCTAAATTAAAGCAACTCCATGCATTTCCCAGAAGCCCCAATATGAAAACGAAAAAATTTGCTATTTGCGTGATCACTGATAGAGAGATGGAGTCGGAACCATTCGGAACCGGCACAACAGAGCCAGGGCAGGAATGCGTTTCTATTTTGTAAATTCAAACAGCATTTCACATTAAAGAAAGAACAGGGAGAACGAAATATAACTGTGCAGTGCAACCTCTGCTTGCCAGCAACCAACCTCCTTTCAGCGTCCATTACTCTACCTCCAACCTAAAGAAGCATCTTAAAGTAAGTTATTTTTTTAATTAGCCAAGGTTAGTCGTCTGCAGTAGTTTTACTGGTCACCTTGCTATTTTATAGTTGACGTGCGACTTTACATTCTCCTACTCGTCCCAGAGCCGTTGAAAGACTGACTAGCCCCGTTTGACATGCTAGCTAACGTTAGCTAAAATTAGCTCGTGGTAGCTTAGACTGCAGTTAGATTTTTGTAGTATGCAGTTCGGGACTACAAATACAAAAATCTATCTGCTTGTTCAGGTACACATTCAGCCAGCTGGAACAGAAAAACACACCAGAATAGGCCTGTTTAGTAAGCTGTATGTGATGGGCGCATTCATACACTTATAAAATGCAATTCAATGTGGAAGTAATCCAAGTATTCAGAATACTCAATACTCAATCTGAGTAACGTAATGGAATACGTTACAAATTACATTTTTGGGCATGTATTCTGTTTTGAAAGTATCCTTCCCAACACTGAAAGCGACTAGCGACAAATCCAAGTCTTGTCCAGCAGGCACACAAGGTATTTCTCTCCTGTGGTCGCTAAAACAGTCTCCTCTCTCTTCTGTTCTGTGACTCATTGAGGAGCAGCCCCTCCTCCCCTCTCTCCTCATATGCAGCAGCACTGCGCACAGTGCGCAGGCAGGTAGAAAGGGGAGAAGGGACAGTGCGGGGCCGGTGTAGGTAGGAGAGACAGTGGGACGTGACGGGAGAAAGACGCCGCTGAGCTGGCCTGGCCCTGGGCAAGCCAGCCTTCTTTGAGAATTCTTTATCGATCTTTTTCCCTCCCTTTCTAGAATTTCTTTTATTTACTCAAAGGTAGGCTACCTAAGTAACAATTATAAGGTAAAATAAATTGCTGTATTGAATTCGTGATTATTTGGCTAAAGATTTCTATTTCTTTCTATCTACCTTGCTGACACAACCACTAAGCTTTATGCAAATGAGCGTATGACATCATCTAGCGACTTTTGGAGCTGGTGCTAGCTACTTTCATTGGAAAAGAGTTGGCAACACAGAGAGAGAGAGAGAGAGAGCAGATATGTTTAATTCAAGCTCCTACTGAAATGACAAATAGTTTTAAACTGAGATAAACCTACTAAATTTTCAAAAAAAATCAAACCTTAAAAAGAGGAAGATGACTTTTGGTAAGAAGATTATCAAGGAAAAGATTTTATAAGGCAAGACAAGTGAAGACAAAGACGAGCTAGCTCTGCTAACATGACAGCTAAGGACAGAGAAGAGGAGCAAGAAGGCTATGCTATGCTAAGCTAAGGAACAAAAGGCTCCAAACCAAAGAAAAAAACCACCAAATGCCAGCACCCTCTCCTTCCCACTCTAGAGAAGCTGCAGTAGAGTAGTAAGGTAAGCTTCCTTCATACCCACAATAGTTTAATTTCAAATGTCTACCTCAAGAAGGCTAGCCCTGTGCTAACTTAATATAGCTTGCTAAGTAGCAGCAGAGCGGCAGTTAAGAACTGTTGTCAACAATGTTGCGATTTCCCGGGGGAGAGCCCTGTCTCCTTGTGATTGGCTACCAAACAGAAGTTAAAAGTGCACAGGCAAAAAAAAAGCCTATAAACACAAAAAACTAAGAGAAAACCCAGAGGGTTGACTGCAGATGTAGACAGGTTGTCAGTAACTTATTACTGTGCACTGACAATACCAATGCTTGGCATAAAGCTATCTGTGCCCACTATGACCATCATAAGGAAAGAGGCATAGGCAGTGGGAGACAGATAGTCATCGAAAATGAAGACAAGGACAGCCCACCTCTCACTGTCACTGTCTACCGCAATGGGACCATCAAGGCAATGAGGCCAATTCCAGCTCTGCCCAAGAGGATTTCAACACCATCAAAGCTCTGGCAGAGACTGAGAAACAGAGACAAGACAAGATCAGCAGTGAAGAGAAGAGCAACATCAACCCCACAGAGCAGCCACCAGATGTAGAGGTAGAAGAGGAACAGCCTTTAGGAGACTGTTTAGGGCACAGCAGTCAACTGGAGAGCAGTGTGTCCCAGATGAGAGCGAGTCTGTCTCTGCAAGAAGTAGAGCTGGTGGAACTGAAGAAGCTACTGCTCTCCAAACAGACATCCACTGAATCCACACAGCAGCTAATGGACCAGTTAAGCCAGGTCATGAATGAGATGAAGGCCTCCATACAGGAGCTAAGAGGAGAGGTAACTGCAGCAGGACAGAGAAGCTCTGAGAACAGAGCTCACTGCTGTAAGACAGGAGCTGCACATGAGAGAGCAAACCATCCTCAGCCCCAAGGAGCAACTCCGCAGTCTGAGAGCCTGCCAACACCAACCACAACCCTCCATCACCATCAACAGCCCCCCTCAACCTGAACTACAGCCATCCACCTCTACCCTAACTAACACCAGACCATCACAACAACCTGCAGTAATGCCCACCTCCTCCACCACCGACCCACACAGCGAGGCGACTACCAACAAGCCTACGACATCTTTAGAGCAAAAGAAAACCAGTGAAGCTGAGATCATTATCCATATAGATTCCAATGGGAAATTTGTGAATGAGGACCAGTTTTTCCCCTGACACAAAGTCACCAAAATCCAATGCCCCAGGACTGACAATGCCCTCCAGCTGCTCACTGAGCCCGTCCTGGATCAGCCTAGCCACGTTATCATTCACACAGGTACTAATGACCTGAGACTACAGCAGGAGAGGGTAGCAGAGTCTGTGAAGAGAGTAGCACAAAGGGCTACACAGACCTTCCCCTCATCAAAGATCATGATCTCCACCATCCTCCCACGAAGAGACTTCCATCCTGACAAAATCCACCGGATAAATGCCGAAATCTCATACCAAATGCCCACCTGGCCCACCACCCTACCCTCAACATCCACAGCCTTTACCATAATGTCCACCTCCGCAACGATAACGTCAGCACCTTTGCAAAGATATTTAAAAGACGTGGCTTTAGGATGCAACCAAGAAACCCCCCCCCCCAGAACCAACAGACGGAGCAGCTTTCACCCAGCCGGCCTGCAGCTGTCACCACCTCATAGACCCACCACCCTCCACCACCTCACAGACCCAGCCCACACCCTGCCAGCCCCCACCACCCTCCACTTTCGTATGCACAAGGCAGCCACCCCAGGACCAGAGCATCACCAGTCCAACACCACGCCCAGCACCCGGGGCAGAGGAGCTACGCCACTTTTGCATTTTCTCTTCAGATCGTTTCTGTCTAAATGTAGCCTTAGGTGTCATAAACACTATTCTTGTTTTTAGAAGAATAGTGTGTTTTTATAACGTAGTCTGAAGTTTTATAAGTTTAACTACTATCCACTTTTAATTAGGGCTGTTTTGTCTTAAGTAGTTGGTCGACTGTTCAGTTCAAATCTTAAATTATAAGGCTATTTTTAACAGATTTATTTTCCATCCATCCATCCATCTTCGTCCGCTTATCCGGTGTCGGGTTGCGGGGGCAGCAGCTCCAGCAGGGGACCCCAAACTTCCCTTTCCCGAGCCACATTAACCAGCTCCGACTGGGGGATCCCGAGGCGTTCCCAGGCCAGGTTGGAGATATAATCCCTCCACCTAGTCCTGGGTCTTCCCCGAGGCCTCCTCCCAGCTGCACGTGCCTGGAACACCTCCCTAGGGAGGCGCCCAGGGGGCATCCTTACCAGATGCCCGAACCACCTCAACTGGCTTCAAGATTTATTTTATTTTTCTTATTTTAACCTATTTATTTCTATTTACTTTTTGTCTTCCAGTGCAGAATGAGTTATCTTATTTCTTATCGGTCATTACTTAAAAATAAAGAGTACATCTCCGGCATTACAATAATTCATAATTTGTTTCAGTCTCTCACATAAAAACTGAAGCTTTATTTGGCCATCACTAGCTGTAAGTGCTCTCTGCCTGATTATCTATATTGCTTTAGCTTTCCAAACTTCAATCAGTTTCTATGTGTACTTGCTCTGTTTGTCTTTCCGTTGCTAAATGAAAACCTGCTTTTCGATCAAGTAAAGACTGCTTTGACCACACGTCTCCACCCAGCGTACACACACACACACACACACACACACACACACACACACACACGCACAATCACAGCATGTGTGATCATGTTATGTAAATTTGGTAAAGCGTCTGTTGTCACATTACAATTCTAGTGTTACATAAACGGCTTCATTTAGAAGAGGAGGTCGAGACAGAGTGGAATAAGAGTGGGAAGGAATCAGAGCCAGTGAGTGTGGAAAGAGAGGACATATACACAGAAAAGGTAGAGTTCCAGACAGGCTTCAAGGCCCTAAAAAGGGAAAGATGTTGAGAGAGTGAGAGCAGTTATCACAGTGCACTTGCTTAACATGTATCATTTGTGTGTTCCCTCCAATCATTTTTCTTGGTACAAAACTGGACTTCAAAACAATATTAACACTAACAACCAATGCCACTGACATTTCATGAAAACTTTGAAATTCTCAATGAAAACTTTAAAATGGGAAATAGAATATAATAACAAAATAATAATAAGAAATAATAGTAAAAAAAAATGTATACTAAACAGGATGGACATATGTACAAAAAGTTACAAAAGACGCCTAGGAGCCATCGGTTTGAGATCATTAAACATCAATGGCTGTTGGAAATTAAATTTCAGGGACTTTAAACTTGCTTGAGACAAGTAATCCATCATAGTGAACACCTGCTGTTGATTCAATTTCATTACAGTTGCCTAAAAATCAACACAATTTTAGGTTCTAAAAGACATTTCAGCCCAAACCTTCTTCAATTATGACATGCACTGTTAAAGTGCAATATAATGGGAGCCAGAGCCTTTAGCTATCAGGCTCCTCTCCTGTGGACCCAGCTCCCAGTCTGGGTTCGGAAGGCAGACACTGTAACCACATTTAAGAGTAAACTTAATACTCTCCTCATTAAAAAAGCTTATATTTAGGGAGTGAGGAGTTGTATCGTTCGCCTAGACCGGCAGGGGGAGGGTGTATAGCTTCAGACACGGTCACACGGCTCCCCTTCTCTTCTTTGCTTCTCTTCATAGTCGTCAGATTCATCTACCAACCCTTATAGAGCTGGCTCAGGTTTGCTTTGGACCAGCTCTTAATTATGCTGTAATAGTTTTAGACTGCCGGGGGACTTCCTTTAACACACAGCTCCTCTCTCTTTCCATCTGTGTGCACTCATGCCCCAGAAATGCTTGTTACTAACTTAGCTCTGGGGAGCTTATTCCTTACGTTTTCTCGCCACGCAATTTTCCTTGGATTAGTGTGGCACCTAAATCATGGTTGCAGCTGCCACCGTGGTCCTGCTCAGTAAAACTTGGTTGTAGCTTACTTAACGGACATTGTGCTGTTAGCAGTGGTAAGGTTGTTAAAGATTAAGGGCTATTCCAGCGTTTGAGTGGACCAAAGACATTTGCAGGTAAGGTTATATGCTGCTGCTGCAGCTCACCAGCTAATTAAACAACTGACAACTGACATTAGCAGTTAATTTTTGTTTGGTTGATTGTTCAACAAGCTGAGGTGAACGACAAGACAAGGTTTCATGTTTGTAAGTTAGCTAGATAAAAGGGAGATTTTGACTTTAGTCTGCTACTAGGCATAACATTTGCGCTTGGTCTTACGAGAAAAAGACATAAGGCTAGATGGTGCAACTGCCTTAACTATTAAGTCGGACATTAAAACGGCAAGTTACGTTACGTAAGATCAGGCATATGCCCTGTTCCTGCAACAGGCCCAAGGCGTTAAGAGTGACTTCTTAGCCTGACATCGCCAGACCAAATTGCAACAGTTTATTTTGGATTTCCAAGGGAAGTTATCAACAGGCGTGGTTTCAAATGCCTCTGGACGCAATTGGATAGACCTACAACCAATTTTGTATTTAAATTTGGAATTTGAAAATAATAAATAATATTTTTTTTTACTTTGCCTGGGAACCAGACACATCTACAAGCTCATGTTCTATTTGCTCTGGTATGGTCCTAAAAGGTGTGTCATTACACTGTGCCTTTACTGTTGGATGCGATTAGATGTGCCACAAACATAAAATTTCAAACAGAGCGTAACTATGGAACTTTTGCTAAATAGAAGCTGCAAGTGACAGTTATGTGATATTTAGCTAAAATGTTAACTCAGGTAGCACAAGTAGCAAAGCATCATAAGGCAGCAAATTGACTCAGTAATGTGCATTATACAGCAATATTTGCCTAATGTTAGCTAATATTACATAACATATTAGCCACGATAAGCTGCTGGTCATACCAAACCCAAGTAAGCCAGCAAAACCCCTGAGTGTATTGTACTGAGCAAGTTTCATGGTTTATTAATTTAACTTTTAATTTTCATCATAACAGGATGACCTCACAAAAGTTAAATAGTGTCACTTTAACTCCTCCTTAAGTCCCACACCCACTTCACTGTGATTCGACAGTGCATCTTCATCAGATTTCAAACAAAAACTAGCATAGCAATGTCTTAACACTAGAAGTGCCGGAATTCCATAACTACTAGAACTGCCGTGAGCGGTCATTTTGACCGCCAGATTCCAAACTCTATAATCTCTCATGATAAATACCTAATTGCATATTGTATTATGTATTGTGTTAGGATATCTTTAGAAAAACGTAATAACACCGAAATGTAAATTTTTACGAGTTTAATTATACATTTGAGTAGTAATACGTGTTTCAATTATTCATATCATGGCATAGTAAACCGTAATTATTTCATACATCAATATTCTGAAAAATACGGTGTGGAAATTCATTCAACTTAACTCATAACAGCCAAATAACAATTATAAGTATCTTATTTGAACATTTAGCTATAACCTAACCTGGCACTGCCTCTGTTTTGGCGTCTGCTGTGGTGCGCAGCGCTGCTCAGACCGTGTGCGCTGCCCTTTTTTCCCTCCATAAACTCCGCTCTCAGCTCCTCTGCCAGTTGCTGCATAAACTTCCTCCGGACAATTTTACTGCTGGTGCACTCCTTGGAGAGGATGTGTGCAATGATTCCAGCCTGTTCGAGGATGTATAAAGTTATATGAACATGTAAACAGCCACCGGCCATCTACGTGTACGGCGCATTTCACAGAGCGAGCGCCCGGTGTTTGCCTTCTGATTCAGAACAGAGTCCATCCACGCCGTAGTAGCCTACGTTACCATCTCTGGCTTTGCCTTCGGCCCAACGGTGATGCCCACACTTGTTACTCGAGACCGCTAGTTACGTTGCTCTGACAGAGACTATGGTAGTTACTAAGCAACCAAGATGCATCTTCAACCGCGCGAAAAATTAAAAACAATACCGCGAAAATCCGAGCGGTCAATATGACCGTGTATGGCCGAAATAGGCAAAAGTGACTGTATTTTCTTTGCCTTTTGTGTAATGTATATAAAAACAATTTTAAATTAAAATACAGACTATTTTAGGAAAAGTCAGGCAGCAGCAGGATTGTATTTTTTTATTCAGCAAAGTTATTACACATATAAATTTCAAAACGGTCAAAATGACCGTCATGGCTGTTCTAGTGTTAAAAGCCTATGTCTAAGCCAATTTCCATTTCTTTTTATCTTGATAGAGGTAAATGTCAGAACTCATCATAATTCTGGTAAAGGCCCTGCAAACCTAATTTCTCAATCATCTTCATACTATGAGCGGTGAGTTTCTAAATGATCGCAAATGCTCTGACCGAGTTATCGTTTTAGTGATTTTCACTGAGAGATTTCAGTATTGGTGTTCTCTTCTTACGGGTTTAAAGTGGGCGGGGCTTAGTTGAAAAAGGGTGATACCTCTCTGTGCACTAATCAGAATTTAACAATATTTGAATCTCATGACAGTTAGAGGGCTGTTTTCTTATGTTGCCACGGAGATGCAGTTGTCAATCAAATCTGATCAAACCACTGCCTTTTAAGGGTTTTTTTTGTCAATGAGTATGAAGTCATACATTTTTAATGATATGCAGACATTTTTTGAATATGACACCAGGAGAACATCTTATTGCTTTCACATTAGTTTTTTTTTTTTTAATTTATTGTCTGCACAAACTCTGATTCACATAGTGTTACGGGTACTTTAATCACAAGTCATCTGTTAGAGCGCCAAGAAACTGCATAGATTACGGCTGGGATCACTACTTACTCCCTCTGCAGTACAAGTAATCCACTATTGCTCAGTCATGGAGGAAATATTCCTTTTGCAGCTTTATTTCTGGCAGCAGGCACACTCAGTTGCAGGGTATCAAAGGTTCATGTAACCAGCTTAAAATAAATAAGACCTTAACAAGAGAATGGCCTTGAGCCAAGTTACTCATTGCAAGTCATCACATCCTTTTCTCTCACTATTATTATCCCTCTTTGAGCAGCGTGGAAAGTTGTTTAATGAAATATTAAATTGACAACAAATATCTGTTTGTATGGGTGCCTGGGTCATAAGCTCCTCAGGTAGGGGTCAGACGCCTATTGTTGGGAGTATTTGGGATCCATGACATTAAGAAATGTACACAGCAAAAAGACTTCTGAGAACATAATTCAGGCTGAAATAAATCCAGCGCTGTATGTACAAAACGGCACAGACTGGTTACACAAGCGTACAGCTGCTAAGTGGCTGTACAAGCGAGGCGGAGAAAATCAAAAGGCTTTGGATCAAAAGACAAAATATAATTTTTCCTCAGATCACTGTGTGTGTGTGTGTGTGTGTGTGTGTGTGTGTGTGTGTGTAGGTTTATCCACACATATAGGAAACAGTGTGGGCTGCAAACACTCCGGGCGATTCCGCTCTTTTTTGCTTGTGTGTGTGTCTGACAGAGTATGTGTGTAAGAGAGAAAGAGAGGGCTTGTGAGTGTGGGTGCATGCAGTATTTTGTGAGTGTGTATGTGCATATGTGTGTGTGTGAGTGTTGTTGTAGCAGTGTGGGTGTGTGTCAGAGAGGGGGAGTGAACAGGTCTTTTCTAAGGGGGAGAATGAGAGATCAGGAGAGAATTAGTCACAGAAAGAGATCTCCTGTGCCTCCAATATCCAGTATTTCCCTGACTTGTTTTCACCCTTTCTTTCCTTTCTCTCTGTGCATCCTCTCTTTTTCTCCTTTCCTCTCTATCTAGCTCTCCGTTAGTACATTTAGTGCTGCGATTATGCTGCAGACTTCTCAGCTTTATTACACACATAATCTGGTTTGAGCTTTAAATTTAAATAGTATGAGCCTAATTATATAGTCAAAACTATTTTGCTGAAACAATGCTCCAAATGAAGAGAAACATGTTTAACATGCCTTGCATACTTCCATATTAAAACAGGTCTACATAGTATGGTATATTGTGCAGAGCAGAGGTTTCTATTAGTGTCTTTTCCGCTGCATTAAACACAAGTCAAAGAGGAAAAGGAAATATTGTGTCTCTGTAACTGGTTTATTAATGACAACAGGAGGATTCAGCAGCAGTGTATCAAATGGTTCATGTGAACATAATCTGAATACGATTTTAACTCCGTATGAACTCTGTGTATCTAAACCATTATTTCTCTTTATGTAAATTCTATCTTCCTGTCACATCAGGGATACATTATGTAGCATATCTTGGCTAGGCGGAATACAGTATCAGCTGTGTTTAGTGAGAGAACCGCAGCCCTGGAGCTGGAGGGAATTCACGTCTTGCTTAAGGACACTTTAGAAGGCATTATTGAACTTGGGCTCCTGAGTGAGTTTGTGAGAACTGAATATAGCCACAAGTCCTAACCTGACTCCGCCAGATGGATTGTTTCGCATTTGCTCGGCATATCCATCTGGGAACTTTCCGTTGGAGAACTTTTGGGAAGGGGCAAAAATACTGGTTAGCTGATTGGATAAACCATCTATCATCGTCTATCGCCACCTATGTTGGCGGTAGACGGGCCAAATCAACCAATCAGATCAACGAAGCTACCTAAGTTAGTGTAGCTAGCGTTAGTTTGGCTTCAAGGACCTTGCGGTTCTTCTAATGCCATCGTTTAACATACAATTAAGTTAGATAACGTAGCTAACGTTAACGTTTTTAAACTTACCATTTGTATGTGACATGAACCTCATCAACGACAATCCCCACCAAATTTTCACGGTACACTTCTGAAGAAGAGCAAAAACATCTTTTCCTCCGAGAAAAGCCTCCAGTGCCGTTTTTTGCTCTTCTTTCAATGAAGGAATACTTTCTAATTCAGATAAAACTTGCGCGATAGCTACGCTCATCTCATCATCTCATGGAAGCCGCCATATTGTTTAGACTAAACAGTCTAAACAACTGTTGCGTCACACCTAAACCCGCCTCAAAACCAACGCTGATTGGTCGGTCGTTTGGCGAATGGCTCCAAATTTTCTCTATCTCAAGATGCCAGACTGATCTGCGAGTGGCAAACTGGAGCATGCGAGATCAAGAGTGTCTCACAAGGCCAATCAAGTCCTGCTTGTAGACATAAATGATAAAAACAAGACTAAGGTTCCTTTCACACCTACCTTGTTTGGTCGGTTTAAAATGAATCCTGAAGCGTTTGGTCTGATAGTCCGGTTGGTTTGGAGCAGTGTGAAAGCTCATCTGAACGTTTGTGCGGATCAAACAACCGAGCTCTGGTTCTCTTAAAAATGGGGGTCTCGGTTGGCTTCCAAGTGAACTACAGTTCGCTTCACTTCAGGTGAGAATGCGATCCGACCCAAATACAGGAAGTGGACCAAAACCAGAGCATTTACTAGCCTGCAATTTCAACTGTGCACACAATTTACGGCCTTATATATGATTTACGGGATGATAACTTTCAGATCCATAAGCTGTTCTGAGCACAGCTCGCTGGTCGTCTGTGTGACATCATCATCATCATCATCTCTCTCTCCTTCACTCGCTGTCTGTCAGCTGCTCACATGATTCGCCTTCATTTAAAATATTAGAAAACACTAAAGCAGAACCTGAAAACCCAAGATGTAATAAATTTGGTGTTGATCCATCTGAGAGCAGAAGTGTCGACGAGTTTGGGATATTCTGTCCAATAAACAAGCGACCGTCTCGATCGCGTGACGTGCGTTTACAGTGTTTGGTGCGTTTGACTAAGTGCAGTGTTAAAGCAAACCGAACCAAATGAAAAATGCAACAATGTTGCAACTTCACCCCCGAATCGCACCGAGTCCACCGAACTATAGGTGTGAAAGCACCCTTACCGCTAACTTGTCCTCTCTGGTAGACATAGGGGGCTAAAATAATCGTTTGACATGCTTAAATCTCGTGTTTTTAGCTAGCTACTGGCACTTTGTGGAGTTTGCCGTCGGTGGGGGCGGGACTTAAATGCACTCTCTCTATGGTAGGATGGGGCCATAGTAGGATGTGATTGGCCAGTGTTCAGATGAGAGACACACCAGTGGGCCAATCATGTGATCTCTCTTCTCTCTATGGGCCGGTCAAAAACAAAAACGGAGTTTCGACCGGAGTGCAGCCCATTCAGCCCACAGAAATAGACTGGCCCCCCCTGGGAAATCTCCCAATAGCCAATCCATGCCTGCCTTCTTGTCATTATAACTTATATATCTGAACATACAGACATGATACACATATTTTGCGATTCAGTGTGACCTGCACTTTATAGGACCAAAGTAAACCAGTGAAATGTGTTTATACATCTAAGGGTACAATGTAAACAGGAACTGCTAATGGCTTATTCGGGAGACCTACATACATAGTGGGGATTGGCGAACACAGTTATCCTAATTTTGTCTGAGTCGCCCACAGTGTCAAACTTTGAAAACCCCTGCGATTGAGGAAAAGTTAAGTAAAGAAGCGAACATGAGAGTCTGAACCAAATTACATGGCAACCCATTTTAACAGTCTGGAAAAACTGACCAACGCTGCCTTTGAGCCGAAATGATGATTAAGGAAAATAGTCAAACATTGTGTAACAGAAGGGAAGTCATAAAGTCAGCAAAGTGACTCCGTAATGTCAGTTACACATCATCTGAAGTCTCCCAACACTAGTCATATTCGACCAAGTAATGTTGCCGCAAAACCGCTGAGCGTATTGAATTGAGTGTGTCTTTTATTGCTGATGAATTCATTTATTCGTAAGAGAAAGCGTGCGTTCATCTTTCAAAAGTTACATTGTCTGGCTTTGATACTTAAAAGTTAATTAAGAGTGAAGTACCAATTTATTTGTGCTTCAACACATACAGCAAACCCCGGTAATTCAATATGTATGCAAACTAGAGTGTGGTGATTGTTTGGTGAGGCAAGGTGAAACCTGCACCAGGATGACTGAAAGTGGAAATGATGATGAAATTACAAGCAAGCCAATTTGGTTTTGATTAGAATTGGTTTCAGTCCCCATTGACTTGTTCTAACACAGCTAATGAATGCTTACAAGAGATTTCACTGTTGATGTGTCCAAAAAGCTGTCACACCGACATTTTGGAGAGGTCTTTAAAGAGCCGCAGCCTGTGATCAACGTGCTAGATGTCTTAAAGGTGCCAAACCTGCCCTTATGTCGAGAGAAAGCTTGTAGAAATTAGTCTAGTAGAAAGACAGATCAATTAAAGGAAAGACAGGAGATGAAACCACAGAGGAGGGCTTCAAAAGAAAATGAGGATTAGACAGAGAGACTTGGAGAGAACATGGGGGATGCTGATAGACTGGAGAGAAAGAGGGAAAAAAAGAGGAGACGTGGGAATGGCGGGAAACTGGAGAGAGAAAATGAGGCAAAATTTGAAGGGATAAAAGAAATGGAAGAGAAAGGAAATGAGAGGCAGAACATGGAGAAATGGTGTGAAAGTGGTGACCCAGAGAAAAGAAATGCAGGGAGAAGAAAAAGGATGATGATAACCAGAGAACAGAGTGACAAGTGGAGGACAAAATGAGGAAAAACAGGTTGGATTAGAGAGCGGTGGATTTGAGGTTGGATGGAGGGACGGTTGGCAAAGAAAAGGTATTTGAGGAGAGCGAAAGCCTTAGAAGAGTTGTTATGGGAGCTACAGAGAGATCCCTGCTTAGCAATGGAGAAAGTGGGAGAAGCACGTAGTACTTCAAAGTATATACTCATCTGGGAGGATTTTCTAAAGGCGCTTTCAAACCTGCCTTGTTTAGTTCGGTTGAATCGCACTAGAGTTCGTTTGCCCCACTGGTGCAGTTCATTTGGGCAGGTGAAAACGCAGCAATCGCACTCGGGTGCGCACCAAAAGTGGACCAAACATGCATACCGAGACCTGCTTGATGAGGTTGTCTCGGTACGCTTTCAATCAAACTCTGGAGCGGTTCGTTTGTGGTGAGAACGGGATCCGACCTCGAACCCGACTCGCACCAACTGTGTGCTCCGCACTGCTGAGCTAATGTCTCCTCGTCAGGTGTGCTTAGCAATCTGCGATGCGGCAGAGCAGCAAACTGTAGAAGCTTGCAATGTTTCTCTCTCACTCGCATCTCCGTGGTCAAACTAGCCGCCGCTAAAAAACAGACACCGGCCGAGCAGAGCAAAGTCTCGGTGACCAGAGCAGACGTAGTAACGTTGCTCGCGAAACAATGTTTTGATTATTTAAATGAAATGAGATGGTTTGACCATCGATATGCAAGAAATATACACTAGTCCAGAACACAGGACCTTCTTCCTGTATTTACTTTCTTGCTCTCGCCTAAGACACATCCGAGCAATAAGAGGAGTGAACATTCTTGTGTGATTTGTAATGACGCATTTTGGTACACTTGGATTTTTGAACAAAACAAAAACAAAAAAGGGGAAATCGCTCCAAGTTAACAAACTCATCAACTTTAGTTTGGTGAGTAATTTAGTGCGTTCCATTTGTACTCGGAGGTCGGAATTTCCGAGGTTTAAAGTTGGAAACGCGCCCCCTGAACTCGGATTCCCAAGTTGGGAAGTCAGACAACCTTGCAGTACCCCGAGCTCAAAATCCAACATGGCGGCCCCGTGCATCAACAGTAGTGAAAGCTAAAGTCATACAGTTATTAGCACTTCTGTCTTATTTGTGTCTCAATAAATCAGTCGTACACACAGTCCTGTCCAACTTCTATCTGTGGAAATGTTGTGACGCTGTTTGTATTCACAATGAACAGCGTAATGGGTTGTTATCAACTGGTATATATAATGGCTAACCTGGCTGGAGCTAACTCACAGTGAAAAATCTGACTTGTAAATGGAACACATTCAACCCAGGCTATGCATTTCCTGCTCCGGCTTCCGAGTTCCGAGGTAAATAGAAAGCACTAATGCTCCTCCTTTTTTGGTGAAGGCTTGCTACCTGCCCTCACCAACAGGAGCTACGGGCCCCTCGCCAAGGGAGGGCACTGGGGTGCAATGCATGCCCATGGCACATTGCAAAAATTTCCAGATGGTTTCCTACAATATTTCCTCCAGTATTCCATAGTTATTTGTCTGTATTGATCTGTTGTGGCAGGAAGGTTTGGACTGGATTCAGACAGCCTCTCTACTACGAACAACAGCTTGTAGGGCTATGTTGCTAGCTAAATTAGCCATCTACTACACACTGCTTGTGTGTGGTAACGAATGTTTCCATATATATTGTGTCATCGTTGCCAAGGATGAATGTTAAAGAGCAGTCCAGTGACCGCACTGTTTGTCTAACCAGAATAAACCACTCAACTGGGAATACAGGCCTGTGCTGTCTCTCCATAACACAATGCAAGATCAAACCTGTTACACTAGCAACTGTCAACAGTAATTGTAATTTCAACTGGGAATACAGGCCTGTGCTGTCTCTCCATAACACAATGCAAAATCAAACCTGTTACACTAGCAACTGTCAACAGTAATTGTAATTTCAACTGGGAATACAGGCCTGTGGTGTCTCTCCATAACACAATGCAAGATCAAACCTGTTAGACTAGCAACTGTCAACAAGAATTGTAATGTCTTATTCTGTATTTGCTACTGCATTATCACATTCTTGTCATGAATTACTCAGAAATAAGTTGTTGTTGAGGAGTGCAGAGAAGGAGTGATGAGCAAACTTTAAAGCTGCAGTGATTTTTCTTGGTCACTTTGGGGTATCGGAGCAAGCATAAAAAACATTTTATCACCTTATAATTTAGTTGTGGCTAAAGTGTCTGCAATCACTTTCTGAGAGCAGCATTAGCATTGAGCAGGAGTTGTGCTTTTGGCCACCTGATAAATGGAACTAAAAATTCACTCTCCTTTTACTGTAGCTCCGTTTTGGTCTCCACCAACTCCTTAGAAAAACACCTGGCTCTTAAGCTGTTAAATGCTCCACTATGTTTTCAAGCTAATCTCTAACAAAACTACGTGTTGAGGGTTAGATAAAGATCATGGTTTGGGTTAAAAGAAGTACATTTGTTTCACAATTTAAGCTAGTACATAAGTTAAATTACGTTACTTGACGTAGGTTAAGTATGTTACGTAAATATGACCTCCTCCTTACATGTACTTACAAGTGTACTACTTGTATAATTAAAAACGTATTTGTGACATGTGAAAGACAAACCTAATTCTGTACAAAATACATTTCTCTTGAAATGTAATCGATAATGCAGTTTTGTTGTATAGAACATAATTTTTAGGTGACAGGGCTGGGAGCGTGGATGCAGAGCAGTGTTGCATATCTCAGCCTTGTAACTGAGCTGCTGATCATCTACATTTGTGTTGTTTATGACCATATTCACTCAAGTACCCTGCAAGAGATCATTTAGTATGGAGTCATTTTTTTAAAGCCCTTTGTTCCACATTTAGCAGTGTTCTCTGCTGGAAACAAGAGGCTTGTCTCATACAGCCAGAAGAGTTCAAGTATCTCAAGTTCTTTTTCAGGAGTGTGATTAACTGGTGCTGTGACACAGATGGTAAGTCAAATGTAGCTTCTGTAGTAATGCAGACTTTTTATTTGCAGACAATTGCGGTAAAACCAAAAGTTCTTAGTTTGATTTAGTCTTTTTTTTTTTAGGGCTCAGGTTTTAAGCATTTGAACCGGTTAATGTCAATTTTAGTGTGAAATATTAGTAATAAATGCAGGCAAGTGAAATGTTCTCACAGCTATGGTGTTTTTGTGTGCAGTATAGGAGAGCCACTTACTTTAAGGATTTTTAATTTAATTTAACTTTAAGGTTACTTAATCAAGACACCATTTGAAAAATGCTTAGAAAATGTTAAAGCTAATGATGTGACTCACTGTTGATGCCAAAATTCAGAAAGGATGATTAACTTTCTCGCTCTGAAAAACTGACTCACCTGTCTCCATTTTTTTTTTTTCTCTCTCTCTTTCTCAATCCGCCCAAATATCCCAACGAGACCCAATTAGTGTTGTACCAAATGCTCCTGTCACTAAGAATAAAAAAGCAGGAGGGTAGATAATGTCTAACATGGGTACCTTTGTTTTACACCGAAGAGTCCGCTTGACCTAAAAATCACCGCACAAGCCAAAAAGATGAATAAACAAGTTATTGGGATAATTTAATGAATGTAAAATTTCAGGTGGATTTCTGTAGTTTAGCACTGAAACTGTCCACGAACCACCACGTGTTAACGGCTTCATAACTCTCTCTGGATAAGAAGTGCACCTGGAGTTTCCAAGTCTCTCAGCTCTCCTCTGTGCTTCTTTCATTTAGTCTGTCAGTGGCCCACACAGCGCTTGTTCTTCCTCGTTTCTTGTTCTTCACTTGTGATCAAAGTCAAGGAGAGCCCATGTGGGTTCGGCACTGCAGGCAGAGAGTGACAGAAGTTAACACAGGACAAACTGAAACGGGTTTGATTATCTGGTTATATCCAGTAAGGTTGCATGATATAATTTACTAATGTTTCCCCAGGTAGGGAATATCAGCAAGCACTGAGATACTGAAATTAAATGTATGATTAGATAAAGCAGTACTGGAAAATACTTGTTCACACAGAGAATGGGTGACTAAAGAACATTCATATTAAAGCATAGGCCTATATTTGGTTCGTACTGTGGTTTTCTACCACACTCACCCATACACCATGCATACTGTCCCAGTGTTATTGAATAAACATATTGTGCAAGCTAATGAAGGAGTAGAACAATACATGAATGAAATAATACATACATAATAAAGAAAATAACGAAAGAGAAAAAGGGGGGATGTATAATAAGAACTGGATACAGCATTCGAGGTGTAGTCCCGTTCATTCTCTACAAGGGACGGGCATTTTATGTCATTTCAACATTCGTTGAATTATATAGCTAGAGTATCCGAGTTGGTTACTCACAAAAACAATTGAGACACAGCCATAAAAGTGATCCCGACTGGTCCTGGCTAACACTGCCATGCTAACGTTAATCCTGCTAACTGCTAACGTTACCAGAGGATCAGGCAAGCGGGCCATGGCCGTGTAGCCTGTTCAGCGGCCGTAGCCAACAACGGTGAGTTATTTCAAGAGAATTTCATTCTCAGGAATGAACTCCTCAATGGTGCATGAAGCTATTACTGAGCCAAAAATTACCCAGATAATCGGCCCACAGAGTAGGCGCATTAGAGACCTCTGCTGGCCGAGCCGGCTACTACCAGTTTGGAGCTCCACTAACTTGAATGGGAATTAAATGATTTAAGCATGTGGCTCTTCTAGACTTTCCAAATGTTATCGGACCGAATGGATCAAGTTCCAATAGTGAAACAAGTAATTTTGCAGGGGTTGTGACGCTGAAAAAAATGGATCCACTGATTTACAAACGTCTCTTTCGCCATGGGAAAAAGTCTTTTTAGGCCAGAGGGCATCACATGACAGGCCATGAGTTGCAATTCCACTGTTTGGCCACTATGTTCAATTTGCTTCAAAGCCCTGCCCACTTCCTGGGGGCTTGTAAGGAGTGATGACCAAATAAAGCTTCATGAAGCTTTGTGAACCATTTTCTTTATTTTCTGAACCCATAGATGGCACCAGGGGCGGATTGGCCATCTGGCATTTCTGGCAAATGCCAGAGGGGCCGGACCATTTCTTAAAATGTGGGCCGGTCAAATGTATTGTTGTGTAATATTAAGCATTTGGCCAGTTGGCAACGGCCGGCCTGGTCCCGAGATGGGCCGACCAACCCAATCAGAGGTTACTTAAATTGGGATGTTCAGTCAAAATCAAGCACGTCACCTTCAAACGGGATCTCTGTTTGCAGGGTTCAGGCTGTACCGGACCCTCCCGGTGATCATGCTGCACTGGTGGACTGGCTGCGCAGTGAGAAGCCGCTGCTGACGGGCACAGAGCTCCGCCGGAACTCCGACTGCTGTCTGTCCGTGGGGCCGTCTGACGGCATCAGTATTAAATTGAGACAGTTTAATTCCCGGTTAAAAACGTCTCGTTATCGCGTTAATTGGGTACAGTGGTTTTAACGCCTGATGCAAAGTGTAGGCCTATAGGAGTACACATGAAAACTCTGAACAAGCAGCATCGTTCTGCTCCGTCTTTCTGCTGTGCCCCATTCACGTAGTAGTTTTACACTATGTAGGTTAAACTCTGCAATTAATCCGCGGTTCACATGTATGTATGAACTGTGGTGGTCCGTTACACTGTAGGCTATATTCAACATCACTGATTAAGAAGCCTAAGTCAATCCTACATTTTTCAACTTGGAAGCAAAACATGCTCCTTGGGGAAAAAAAGTTACCATGAAGCCCTGTTCATGCTAATTAAACAACTGGACTTTAGGGTCAAGTGTTGTCGTATCTGGCCCATGTCCCGGATGTGAAAGCCCCCTTACTGGACTATTGAATATAATAATATTCCATTATATTTTGTATTTTGAATTGTTACCTGCCACCAGCATTTTGTGATTTCCTTGCAATAAATATTGACATTTTTACCATAAATTGGTGCCTAAAAATGTATCAGAATGCAGGAATTGAAGTCTTTTACCCTCAAAATTTCCTGGGGGAGGACCCCCAGACCCGCCTGCTTTATGTATTCCCCCAAAGACAAATTCTGAGCAAAGAAAAATCCTGAAGTATAATCACAGACAGCCATGAAAAACATTTAAATTGCAGAGTTAGAGAGTTAAAACAGATGAAAAGATGGAGAACCAGACAGACAATATGTACAGTGTCAACAGAGAGAAACACGGACAATCGAACAGACAGACAGTGACAACAAAGAACAACATACTGTAGAGAATGACAGTAACAGCATACAAACGGCATAAATAGGCAGTATGTGTAAATATGTTATAAACCTGTGCTCTTTAAAAAGTAGTAAGCATTGTTTGCCAGTTACATTAAATGTTTAAAAAAATGTTACATAAGGTACTGCTTATATTATTTTATTTCATATGTACACAAATGTAATTAGTGAATGCATGTGTCCGTGGGTGGGGCTGCATGGGCGTGGTAATGTGGGCTGGTGTGACTACAGTGCCAGGACTGAATTTTTGTCCCAGTCCGCCCCTGGATGGCACTCTTGGTTTCAAGAAAAAGGCTCAAGGAATGGCAATTCAGTGTATTTTCCACCCTTTGTTGAACAGAAAGCGCCATCTAGTGGGCTCAGAAAATAAAGAAAATGGTTCACGAAGCTTCATGAAGCATCATTTGGCCATCACTACCTGTAAGTTCCATATTAGCAACATGGCTACTGTCCAAAGCAAGAAACAACCGTAAGAATCCCAATTTTAACTAGAAAAAGTAACAAGTAAAAGCCTATCCTCTTCCTTTGTGCCATAAAAAGAGCCCTAGTTGTCCCGGGAGATCGTACCCAGTGGCAGACAGAATAGCATAGTGAAAGCAAGGCTTGAAGGGAACTAGTCTATATCCACGACATTCCACTTCCGGGCTTCCTCCGTTGCTGTCGGAAATTCCGGCGAATTTAGAATTCAGAAAGGAAAGAAAAGGAATTTGTGTTAACTCGTTGATATTGCGTTAATTTTGTGGCCGTTTAGCTCAGTCGGTAGAGCAGGCGCACATATATAGAGGTTTCCTCCTCGCGGGTTCAACCCACGACCTACGGCCCTTTGCTGCATGTCGTTCCCCCCCCTCTCTCTCCCCTTTCATGTCTTCATCTGTCCTGTGAAAATAAAGGCCTAAAAATGCCAAATAAAAAGATATTTCGTTAATTTTGACAGGCCTAACAATTATGGAACAGTCTTACTGTGTTACTAGTGAGCTATTCAATAAAAAAAAAAAAAAACTTAAATGCAAACCCACAAATTGCAACTTTGACAACATGATCCCAGCGCGAAAGAGAACTCTGCAATTCTGTCTCTTCTGCGTTCACTCCAGAGGCTGCTGCTCTTCTCCTGTATGCTAAGAGGTGGAAAAGGGACCGTGGGGGAAGAGATAGAGAGATGACATGCCAAATGGCTATAAAACATGTCATGCAGAGAAGTGATGGTTTTGCACTCTTGAGGCAGAGAAGGCATTGAGAATTATGTCAGGTTTTAATGTGTCCTCACATTAAAAACGACTGGATTCTTTCAAATTCTGCAGAGACCCTTAAACAAGCAGCCAAAAAAATGAGTGCCAGGACTCTCAAACAGAACTGAAAAAGTAAATTGTATTCCAGTTCAGCTGGTAGAACAGTCTATGACACAGAAAGAGACATAGATGGTTAGAGATAGAGGTAACAGACAGATATGAGAAGAGAGTTGGACCAGGTAAGCGTGAGAATTAGATTGACACTCACACACAGAGGCTGAGTAAAACAGTATTTTTTTTAATGGAATATAGTTTTACAATTACCATATTCCATTTTCACATGTGAGCTCTTAATGGCACATCCTTTGCATCCCTACTCCTTTCACATTTTACAAAAAGCTTTGCTCGGACAAACGTGGCAGAGGAAATGAGGAAAGTGCTAGACAATCAATTAAAAAAAAAAGAAGAAGAAGAAAGAAGATCAGAAACAGAGCAGAAGTCAAAGTCTCTCCAAAGCTGCAGGAGCTGAAGCGCCGTGTGCGGCAAGGGGGAAAATACTTTTTGAAATGCCTCCTAAAATGAATCAATAGCAGCTTGAATAGAAGGCCATTTAATAAAGCAGTTTCTTATCTGTGTAATTTAAGAGGAGAGGTTTAATAAAAGCCCCGGCTCCCTATTGTAAGTGTTATATCTCTCTGAGTGTGTGTGTGTGTGTTCTAATGAAAGCTTTCATGTGTATGTGTGAAATTATGTGCGTTCATCCCAAAATGTTAAAGTGGTAATGACTGCGCAAATTCATTCATTTCCCAATACATGTGTGGGCATGTAATGGTGTAATCACCGCTATATGTGAACTGTGTGTAAGTGCACATATGTGTTTGTGTGGCTCTCTATGTCACATAAAATACAGTATGTGCTCAAGTGTTGGTTCATGTGTATGTGCATGAAGTCTAAATTGTAAATGAACTATGTAAATGTGGGTCTTACTTAATTTGACGGTACAGTAATGAGACGTAATAAGCCATACTTTGTATCAAATTAGACAGAAATAATGTGGTCATTATTAGACAGTAAACGAACAGCAGTCGAATCACGAATGCTGAGTTTGAGCTATGTTACTGGTTACTGGTTGCACGGCTTTCGTCGTTCGACTGCTCATGACTGTTTTCCAAGATGGCGCCCACATGTAAACATGAATGCTACTGTCTTTATAATCTATCTTTTTAATAAGCTGTCTGTACACTTACAAAATATCTCAATGCTTCGGTTTACATGTAGGGACCCTCATTATGCTACCGTTGAAGTGAGGTGCTATTTTGAGCCTTGTTAGTGGTATAAAATAGCGATTTACCCTCTGCCCCGAAAGCTAGCGTTAGCAGCTAATCACCGGTTTGCGGTAGCTTGTTTAAAGCTACAGACACATTCAGTTAGCATGAAAAAAATATCCTAGAGAATGTTCGACTTGGTACACATTTGTTATTAACCCCTAGGTTCATTTTGCGCCGGAATTGACCAAGACACATTTCAGTAACTAGCCAGTTTGGCAAACTAGCCTTGCTCGGTGCTAAGCTACCTACCTACCCTAGCAAGTTTGCCCTGTATTTTATGATTGCTGTGAACGTTTTATCCAGAGGGAATGCAGATCTCATTTACAGTCAGTAAATCCTTTTACTAATGCTGTAATACCGCGACAACTCACAGATATTCATGCGTTTGTTTTCTTCGTGCTTCATTACAGAAACTACAACAATATTGACTAGTGTGCTGTACCGTTTGTACTACTTCTGCAAGTAAAAGGCTTTAAGGGTAATGTCGCTCTTTTTCAACCTGGACCCTATTTCCCCATGCATTGGTGTCTAAGTACCTAATGTGAACAAAAATCTTTGAAAGTGGTCCAGTATTAAGCGAGAATGCTGGAACCAGCAGCCGCAAACCAGGCAGCAATGTATAAGGCACATGTGACGCTTCAATTTCCCTCCACTAAAAGGGCTGTTTTTGCCACTGACAGGCTCAGATTGTTATTCTAAGTGTCTGACAACATTATGGAAATGATCCCTACAGAGATAGACCTTTTGGTTAAAGACACATTATTCCTAGTGTTGGTTTAATTTGATACAACGTACAGCTTATTACGTCTTATTAATGTACTAATTACATAATTTAGGTGTATGATGTCTAATTTGGGTATAACCGTTTGTTTACTTTCTAATAAAGACCACATTATTCTTTGGTCTTATTTGATCACTTGATTTATAAGTCCCTCTCCAGACATGTTTTCAATTATGTAAAAACACTTTGCTATGGTTTAATTTGCGCATCAAGATGGCTAGAAACATTGGAAAAAGAGAGCTACAGAAATACATATTGTATTTGAGCCCCTCGGGTTCAGACAGTAGGCGGCCCGCTCCCTTTCTACGCCCACGTGAACCAATTGGGCTGTTCAGACAGAACGCTCCAGGGCCGGCTCGCGGTCTGCAGCTATAGTTTCGGCGTCCTGAATGAAACCGGCGTCAGTCAGACCCTAGTCTCGCATTGCCAGATCTATCTCCACAGCGCTGCGGAGGAAGGTCTGGCTAGTCCACATAGCATTCCACAATAACAGTGCCTCTGCAAAATAGCCTCGGGAAGGAAGTTGTTTTGGTGGAACATGTGCTTGTTCAAAAGTTGTTCTCTCAGATTGGACAGATAGTCTAGCTAGCTGTCTGGATTTACCCTGCAGAGATCTGAGGAGCAGTTAACCATAGTCCTCATAAATCCACCAGAGTTTGGAATGCCAACACAAAGAAAGCTGAAGGTGACAGGCACAGACATCCGGCCAAAAGTGAGGGACATCCGGCAGATTTTCCGGCGGCACCAGAGCAATCCCCTAAATTAATCGTCATCGATATAGACTAGTGTAGACCCAGATGAGGAGTCTAATGTGCACCACAATTGTCGACTAGCAGACCTATCAGAATCAAGATAAACTTTATTGTCCCACATCATGGGAAATTTGTCTTGGGCACTTAACCTATGCTGCAGCCATAAAACAAATAAACACAGACATGTACAAAAAACAGATACTGTACAATGCCATACCACAGACTGTACTATGGTCCTGATGGTGTATAAAACCCAACATGGTGTTATACAATGCATTAGTTAAACATTACTCAAAATAAATAAATAAAATTAATTAAAAAAGGAGACCACAAGTACAACAATTACAAATCTCCATCGTCATGCAGGCCTATTCTGTCTTTTACTTGCGGCTATTTAGAAGCTTAATAGACACTGGGATAAATGAGTTTTTGAAACAGTTAAGTCTGCGTCAACGTAAACTCCAAGATATTTGTATGAGTGGGCCTGAGTGATGGTTTGGTTGTGGATGACCACAGGCCTGTGGTCACCGACTCCCCGAGGGTCAAACACCATCTCTTCAGTCTTGGAAATGTTTAGAACAAGGTGGTTATCACCGCACCAATTCACAAACTTTTGGATTTCCATAAAATAATCAGATGGGTCACAGTTCTTTTTCAGCAGAAATAAAATTATAGTGTCATCAGAAAATTTAATGACATGATTATTTGGATAAAAACTTCTACACTCATCTGTGTATGAAGTGAAAAGGACAGGTGAGCTGACACAGCCCTGGGGGGCTCCTGTGCTCCAAATTTTAGGTTCAGATAGAGTCCCATTAACGCTGACATGCTGTCCACGATTGGTTAAGAACGAATGATACCATTTGACAATAAGGGGGTGTACTTTAAAATCATTCAGCCTCTTAATTAACAGATGTGGCTGCAGCGTATTAAAAGCTGAGCTAAAATCAACTAATAGTAGGTGTGCGTATGAGGTAGAATCCTCTAAATGTCTGTTAATACTATGTGTCAGAGCAATGATGGCGTCATCGGTGCTTCTGTTACTCTTATATGCAAACTGAAAGGGATCTAAAAGACAACTGACCTCTGTTTTCAAGAACCGTATGATTTTCTCAAAACACTTCATCACTAGTGACATATGTGCTACAGGACGGTAGTCATTATTCTCTCTACAGCTTGCTTTTTTAGGTACGGGAATAATAGAGTTTTTCCAGATAGAGGGAACAGAGTGAATGTCTAAAGACTTCTGGAAGACGGGGCACCATGCCTCTGCCAGCTCTTTGCTGAAAGATTTTAATATGTGCCCAGAGATGCCATCCGGTCCAGAGGCCTTCCTGGGGCAGATGCATGAAAAAAAGTCTTTCCACAACATGCTGGTCAATGGAGAGTTTCACAGAGTTCAATAGCACTAAAGATTTATATCACGAATCAGCTGTCTTCGTGTGACAATGCAGACTAGAGAATAAACTTGTTGAGGAGTTGTTAAGGAGGCTGAGACTGGTTTAGAGTAACAGCAGGGGGCTGACGCCATTAACATTACTCAACAATGAGAAATTATAAAGTGTATTAGGATAAGTGCTGGAAGTAGTATTCAGATCCTTTCCTTAAGTAATTGTACTAATATCACACTGTAAAAATACTCTGTCACAAGTAAAAGTCCTGTATTGATGTGAATGATGATGATGTGAAATGTTACTTAACTAAAATTATGTAGTATCATCATGAAAATGTACTTAAAGTATTAAAAGTAAAAGTACTCAATGCAGAGAAATCCTCACATTTTAGCAACTGGAGACGATCCAAACTGTTCAATCAACTAAGTGTGTAATCGGCAAATCATTTCAGCTGGATTCGTAGACCTGTATTGTTTGGTAGTTTCATGTATAATGAAACATTGTATTTTATAAACTACATGTGTTTTGTGTAAAACATCTTAAATTGTAAAGTAACTAGTAACTAAAGCTGTCAGATGAATGTAGTGGAGTAAAAACGACAATATTTCCCTCTGAAATGTAGTGCAGTAGATGCAGAAAGTGGCATGAAAAGAGAAGACTCCAAGTAAAGTACAAGTACCTCAAATTTGTACTTAAGTACTGTTATGGAAAAAGTCAGTAGCAGCTTTCTTCAGGATAGTATGAAGGTTCGGGAGACTTTGATAGTCTGATAGTTTGTAGACAGTACAGTTTAACCACAATGTGCTATTCTGCAGTGTCCTCCCCAACTCTGAGGTCCTGTGTCTTCACTGATGCTTATATCCCTAGCTCCAACTATCAAGATATCGATGGCGCCAAAGAAAAGATGGTCAACTTGAGCCTGGTTCTGGGCCGCATAAGAAACTATGGCAGGCCCCTTTTCACTGCTTCCACTGACCTCCGAAAGGAGAAAGTCCTGGAACAAAACATTCCCTTATCATGCAGCTGTCTACGTAGGCTCCCTGATTGAGACAGGGAGGCAAGCACAGAACATTTTTGGTTATCAGAGACTGGATGAATACTCTCGTCCCCTGTCCTGTGACCTATGATGACCTAATGTCTAAGCTTCCCCTTTAGTCAGATCATACCACTACATGGTGTTTCTGGAAATTCCACCACAAGTACAATACTTGAGTAAATGTACTTTTCGCCACTGATTAGGATTACATCTGTAATCGCAATTATTATTATCTTTTGTTACTGTTTCCGATGTAGCCTCTGCTGCAATTCTGTGTAAATAAATGTTACCTTTCAAAATGAAGCTTTATTGATAAAACAGACCCAGACACTTGTGATGAATTGGCCTACCAATTGGGAACCTCTGGTCTAAACCTATTTGTTCATGATAAAGAAACCCACAGCAACACACCGAGCCAATTCCCTGTCATAAAACAAGTGTACAGAGTAGGGTCCCCCTGTCCAAAATGAGACATGTACACATTTTCTATTAAAATAAAGTCTGAATGCATGAATGATGCACTCTGCACATGTACTTCCTCAGGCACTTGATTATACATGCAAAACCATGGATATAGGAATAAGTAAAGCTGTGTGTGTGTTGTGTAAGTGTGTGTGTTAAATTAATACTGCGTTCTTGCAGCCCACAGGGCCAGTGAGTGTGAGAGAATGTGTTGTGAAAATCATTTCAATTCAGATTAAGCACACGCATACATGTGAAGTACAAGGGCATGCTCATATTTCTTGCCATGAATTAGAACACACTTGATCTTAAGTTATTGCAGGATGAGAGAAATGCTGGAGAAATTACTTTAGTATGTTGGAGTGGGCTGAAGCATGACAGGGTTATCATATGTAGGCTTATACACTTGGTGGCGTGTCATGCATTTTTCTTTGAAGATTCTTTTTAAATCATTTAAGGTTATAAAGTGTCTCCTTGCTTATGTCACCAACTGTGGCTGTCATCAAACTCTATTTCAGGTCAACTTTAATCCCTTATGGAAGTAAAACATCTCATGCACATACAGCATGTTTTCAGTTGTATCTGGTAGAAAAGATAGGAGATACAAGCTTCTGACTTAAAAACATTTTCATTAGTTTACATAGGAAAACCTACTAAGGAAAGCAGATTTAGGAAATTAGGCCTAATATAACTGAATTGTAATGTCGTCAACATGCCGAGTTTCAAAGCTAAGCTAACCTAGACTTGTTAACACACACAGTTACTTAAGGCTAACTTAGCTCGTAACATTATTCCTCCTGTCTCCTCTTCCCTGTGTTTTGCATTTGATGTGAGAGTGAGACCTAAACTGGCCTGGATAAGTGTATACTTTCCCACCTAAGAGGTGTTGTGCTGTGTTAAACTGACTCACCCAGCTGCTGTTTCAATTCACGCTCCGGAAGTGGAGCGCGCAGAGCAAAAGTTTCTTAAACAGCCTGTTGTCCTGCTGCGTGCGCTGTCTACTTCTTTTACAATCCTTTTGTCAAAATGTTTTTCTGCCACAGACGCACATAGTGTGCGCTTGACTAACGGAGCTTTGGGGGATATTTTACGGGATCTTGCGCATCTTGGCTTGCTGGTCTGGTGTGCGGGATTAGGTGACTGCTGGGGCGGCCAGGCAACCATGCTCAAGGCCGTGGGCTGCGCACTTGATCACACTTCAGCAACCAGTTTTACAATAGTCTGGATCGACAACAATTCATGGGATGTGTGTTGCCACTGTCTAACTACGTTCTCTTCAGGAAACAACAACAAACTTTGAGCTAACAAGCTACAAGCTAAAAATGGGTGCCACAAGGCGGGCTTGCTTGGTTCTTTTGGGGATTTATTGGAAAGATTTACAAAGAATGTGTTTACAGCATTTACTATCTACTGGCACGTTTTGGGACCAAATAAATAGGTCACGTTACTGTATTGTGTGAACAGTTAACTTCATTTAATATTGTATGTGCCATTTTCTTTTGTGGGGTGCAAATGTTCCACCAAAACAAGTTCCTACCGGGGAACATTTTGCAGAGCCACTGTCGCTGCCTCCAGAATGTTGCGCCACCCAAGACGATTGTGATTGGTTTAAAGAAATGCAAACAACCCAGAGCGTTATCTTCTCCTATCCTGGAATGTATGTGTGGATGAGCCAGACCTTACTCCACAGCACTGTGGAGATAGGTCTGGCAATGCAAGACTAGTGTTACAATAATATAGGCCTATATGCCCTCTGTAGCTGGAAAGCTAACCAGTAACACACTAGCTATCTACTCAGTCACAATAACTCTCTAAGCTAACTGGCTGCTAGCTAGCTTGGTCGCTCCCCAGAGAATAAATTCACACAAATCATTCAAAAGACTTATTTGTATTATCGATTCTGTGAAGAAATAAATAAAAGTTAACATGCTAAGTGCCAAAATCTAAAACAAGGATACACCACAGCCCTGATTAAAAGCAATCAATTGTAATGACTTTCTATGTTATATATATATTATAATCAAGCAGTCATAATGACTCTATTTTAATATTATGGAATGTACTAGTTTTTGACTTCAGTTTGACTGCAGTAATGAGTGCAGATGTAGAGGTTGATAGAAGTCAATGGGGTCAAACAGCCAGCTCAGGAACGAATGTAGTCATTTCCTGGGGGGAATCCTGTTAGGCGGACCGGGTCTTCTAACTGGGTGAGGGGTTTGCTAGATAACCATGGCGACGAAGAAACTTGGACTGGGGATCGCACTGGAGGAGTGAACACGCTCATGCTCCAACAAATGCCAATGGATCCTGGACCAAAACAACCAATGGGAGGAGGCGACACCCCAGAGTAGAATAGAATATCTGTACTAGGAAGTCTGGGCCATTTTGCGGAGCTTTCAGAGCGTAGCAAGCTGACCCACATCGATGTGTGTCTTGTCTTGTAATCCTTTTGCTCTATTACTTACTATAATAAATAGAGATCCAATGAGAGGTGTTGGGGCTTTTGTGACTTCCTCTCAATTAACGAACACAACAATTCCTATCTCATAACTGTCTGTGAACCGCATCTCTTCTGTGTTGCAGAGCACAGAAAGGGGCTATATAAAAGTGGATGATATAACACAGCAAAGTTACTGGTACTTTACCCTATTGTTGTTGTTGAGAGTCTGGATATGCATCCACATTTGGGATTATGGAAAATCCTGACTGCAAATGGCATACAAACTAGCTTGTTTATGTGTTTTCACTTTACAATTCTGGTATTCTTGATTAAAAAAAATGAAGAACCAAAACCAAGAAGCCTCTGAATGTGGAAAAAAGGCATAAAAACACTGGTGTTATCCTTTTAAGTGTTAAGTCATTGAGCAGCTCAACGAGCAGAATAATGATTTAAATACCTGGTTTAAATGCACAAATGCAAGTTGAATTGTTTTATTTAATGCTCTTTGTGATGAAATAAGCCCTAATTTCTATTCAAAAGCTTCCCTCCCGGTTCTTTTTTCTCCTTGCCTTCCTGCGGTTAGCTATAAAGTCGACACGCAGTGATCTCTCACCTCGCTGTTCGGCTCTGCTTTTAAAAAGGCACGCTTGAGGTCAGTCAGGAGGCTTAATAAATATGAAAGGGAAGAAAAACTAGAAAATGGATGACGAGGCAAAGTGAGCCGGTACGTAAAACAGCAAGTCACCCTGTTGGACAGCTGAGCTAGCAATGAGAAGAAAAACCACGGCTCGGTGGAGAGGGAGGGAGGGAGGGAGAACGGTAGAGTTGGAGGGGTTCAAAGTGAGCTGAGGTGGGAAGAGAAACGGAGCGAGAGTGTCAGGGAGGAAGTGTGTTGGTGTGTGTGTGTGTGTGTGTGTGTGTAGCAGAGAAAGAGGTGTACCTGAAGATGCTGACTACGTTTTAAAACTCCAGTTGATGGGTAAGTGGATTTCTGTACTTGACTATTCAGTAGAACAAGGTTCACACACTGCAAAAAGTAACAAACCATAGAAAGCTATTTCATCCTACATTTACAGCCAGCACGTGTGTTTTTTTAAAATGTTTTAATTCAGCACTCAATCTTTTTGTTTTAGTCTATTGCACCAGCAGGGAGACTTCGTGCTGTCTGGGGGACTATTAGACAACATCTACGCTTCTTTTATTTTCTTTGTGAGTGACTAATTTGATCTTTTTAAGTTACAACCTGGCAAAAATCTGAAGAAATAAGCTTAATGAGTGGCCCGACTGCACGCTGCAAAAAAACCCAACCAACTCCAATTAGTTTGTGTTCTGATCTTCAGAAATGCAGTACAGTTTCAGCCAAAAACATACTTTAAGTTATATGTATTGGATGTCCAAAATGATAATTTTGCGACCAGATTATGCAATCTGGTTAACAAGGCATAGTTACTGTGGATGATGCTGCAAGTTAAAAAACAGTTCCAAAGTCTGCTCATTTTTTGTAGCGTGTGCTTTTAGCTGTAAGTGGTGCAGGGGAACTATCTCCGAATCATCAACTTTCCTACATGAGAGGGTTGGGAGAGCTAATGCAGACATGAGCAGAAATGAATCTAAATATGGCTACAAATATGCAAGCAGGTCCACGAGTGGTTGATTTATTTTGACACTTAAAAAAGAGCTGTGAGCCAAGAGATCACACATTGCAAGATGAGAAGATTTTTAAAAAAAAAAATACCTGAAAAGAAAATGACATTGTGATTTAATATGGATGGGTGGATTTGTGGTGTGTATGATTTGTTCTGTCATTTGTTTGTTAGGCCAGATCTTCAGCTCTGTTTGTGTTTTTTTCACAAACCATATCTGTTACTGTATCTCTTTACAAGCTGAAGCCTGCTGGAGTGTTCCAAACTCAAGCTGTGCAACCATTGTTGCCATTGTTCGAAACCACAGAACTTTATTTCAAATTCTAGTGATTTGAAGGAAGATATTCCAAAGTTTCCAAAGATACCACATATGCCAGGCTGACTTTGAGGGAAATGAGTATAAAATGATGAATAACACGTGTAAAATATCTAATATATAATATTAAATTATAATATTATAATTATAATATTAATATTAATACCAATATAATATTGCTATTAATATTGACACACTATGCTCCTCCTCCCCCCTCTTGTGATTTGATGTTCTACCGTCATGTGACTCACGTTAACTTTCACCAAAGAATTTCTAATAAGGGAAGAAGTTCGATACTCGACACTTCCGACTTCTGAACTGGTTGCAGTTCCACTCTGGTTCCATATGAGGGCGCTCACAGGCGAGTGCAGAATGAATGGTGGTCTATGGAGCTATAACCCTCAAAGTCCACTTTTCTCAGGATATCATTTTTTTGTCTAGTAATTTGAACGTTGCATTCGAAAGGGAGGGCTAAGAAAATACACACTGCTGGGTGTTAGAATTTTTTTTTAAGTGGCCTTTTTTGTTCTAAAAAGCCTTTTAAAATGTCAGTTACGTCATACACATGAGTCTCTTCCTTTTTTCTCTCGAGGCATCGACAACACAGCTGACAGATTAGGCTCTCCTTGTCAATAAACGTGCTAGAAAGAGGTTTGCTAATGTTTTAAAGACCACGCCGAAATATTCACTCTGACATTCTGTTTCTGCTTCGGATGCCATCAAGCGGGATCTCTGGTCGTAATCAGTCCTTCACTGACCAATCAGCATTCATTAGCAGAATGCTAGCGTGTTATGGGCAACAACGACTCAACCTGTAAGAAATCGAAAGGACATAAGTTCAACTTTCAACTTTCGACCTATAATTCATGTTGAACTTGCAAAAACTACAATCAAATCTGAGATTTGCCAACGGCAATCAGGCGAAAGAGACAAATTTAGTTTAGCTCCATAGACTCCCATTCATTTTGCACTTGCCTGCGATCACCCCCAGTGGAATTCTGTTGGAACTGCAACCAAATTCGGTACAATGGGGCTAAATAGGAGTGAAATGGCTCTCCATAGACCGTCTCCGCTTTCACCATCACGTTGAAGCCATTGCCTTATAAATAACAGTCCTCCCTATAGCCCTGCTCCCTCAACTTGCTCCGTGGTCGCCGTTTTCAGGTTGCAAACAGTGTGCTCCCCAGCAGTCAGCTCCCCCCTGCTGCACCCGTTCCGTTTCAGACCATCCCACCAGCCTTTGGGCCACGCCTCCTCATTTACATACACCTTTAATATGCCAAACACTAAATCGAAATGGAAACGGTGAATCTTAAAATGTCAAAGGGCAATTGCCAAAAAGTGCAAAGGCTAAAATAAAATTCTTTGTTTTTTCTATTTGAGATTTTAATTCAAGTATTTCTATTTAAGCTTTTCCATTTCACATTTTGAGTTTCATATTTGTTTCTATTTTCTTATTTCCATTGCGATTTCAATGTCACTTTCAATTTAAGATTTCAGTTTGAGCATTTATATTTAAACTTTGCATTTTAAATTTGACTTTTTACATTGACATTTTTATCATTTTACTTTTCAACTTTGCTTTTTCAGTTTCCTTTTTTAAAATTAATTATGGCATGATTATTCCTAGTACCGTAGTAAAATAATAATATTTTTAATTTGATCTCTTTTCGTTTTCTCTTTGGACTTTCAATTTGAATTTTGAATAAATATATCCTCCATAGTTAGCACCTAAAAGCTATTTAAGCTTTTTTTTCAACTTAAATCAAGTCTTATATCCTTTATGTTCTGATAGAAATAGTACACTTGTTTACTGTAAAACTACTGTATACCCTGACTTAGTGGCCCTCATTTATCAACGTAGAAACCAGCGCAGATATGAGCGCAGAAATCATCTTACGACAGGCTTCACGTGTGATTCATGAAACGTTCGTATCACACCAATCATTGCCAAACATAATACTATACCTTTTTAAAAGCGAGGAATAATATCCTGTCTCCTTCGTATAGCCCCCAGTTGGGGCTGTGCTGGACACTGCTCTCTGGGCATCGGGTCATCTGGCTCCATCCATTTATGGCCTGTTTTCCTGTGCAATGTTGTGCAGAACCCCACAGGCTAAAACAATGTTGCAGACTTTTTCTGTCGTGTATAGTAAGGTCCCCCCCGCCGCTGATGCAAGACAGAGCCATCTGCCCTTAATCAATCCGATGGAGCGCTCCACCGTGGCCCGTGTGCGTACGTGTGCACTGTTGTACCGCCGCATAGAGGTCTTCTAAAAGAGCCAGCTCTGCGGGGGGTCGCTAGTGAGCAGCGTATGGAGTAGACGTGCTTTCAGGGGCTCCTCCGTGCCAATATTTAAAATAGTTATTTTGACAGTCTCGTACTTAATTTTATCAGTCTCGGGAATAACTTTACACACAAGGAGCTTAACCAGTTAAGTGTATGCAGCGATATGCCGAAGAAGCCGTTCAAAAACGTTGAGTCGTCTCGACCATCCTCAGCTTCTGCTAACGCTAATGCTAATGGTGCTAGCAATAGCCCGCCAGGCCATGACGACAGCGACAGTGACACGGAGCAGCTGCCGTTAATCTGGGAGAAAGTTTCCGACAAGATCCTTGACCACATCAACGGCAGGTTTGATAAATTGGAGCAGACACTTCAGGAGGTGCAAAGCTCTCAAAGGGAGCTATTGGAGAAGGTAGAGTCGGTGGAAGAGCAAGTGCTGGACCATGAGAACCGCATGACCTGCTTGGAGAAGACGGTCGCTAGCCTGAAAGACGAGAACGACGCGCTCAAACTAAAAGTGGACGACCTCGAAGGCCGGTCACGTCGCAATAATATTAAGATTATCGGCATACCTGAGCAGGAAGAAGGGGGCAAGCCAACAGAATTCGTCGAGGCATTGATTCCGAAGCTTTTCAGCGACGACGGGTTTCAGTCACCGGTGGTTATCGACCGGGCACACCGGACCCTGCGACCGCCGCCCACAGTCGGAGCTAAGCCTCGCGCCATCATCGCCAGGGTCCACTTTTATCGGGAGAAAGAGCTCATACTTCGCCTCCGGAGGGAACGACAACTGGAGTACAAAGGCAACAAGGTGCTTATTTTCCCGGACTACACGCCAGAGGTGATGCGGCAGCGGCGTGAATACACCGAGGTCCTGAGGATGCTACGGGAGCTGAAGGTGGAGCACAGCCTACTCTTCCCAGCGAGGCTCCGGATAAAACACAAGGATCGGTTTAAGGTTTTCAGCACACCGAGTGAGGCAATGACTTTTATGAACACTGACTTAAAGAATTGATCCTAAGGCTGTTGTGGTCCCTCAGTGTATACGTACACAGAGGGCTAATAGCACTATTTTGATGCTGCTTTTCTCATTTGAACTGTGTTCAACATTTTGAGAGACTGTCAGTTTGATTTCTCTGACTTCGGTCAGGTATGTTAGGCAAGGGAGCCGGGCTAAGTTAGCTATTACAGCTTTAATAGTGAGTTACAGGTTTGAAAGCGGGTTTCAGCCGTGCGTGTAGTGGTCCCGGGCATGAAAGGATGTCTGTGCTTCGTTTGGGGAAGTGCTTGCGGGCGGGTAGGAGACATCTTCAGGTTCATGGGTTTGTTTGAGTGTGTTACCTCAGGTTACAAGGTAGGTTCTTTATGTGTCTTGTTTTATTATGTTTTGTGCGCTTCTGAGAGGATATCAGATTGCTTTTATTCCAGAGATGATGTCAGTATCCGATAGCATAACCCATAGCAGTATAAATGATAAATTTACAGTGGTCTCATGGAATGTAAAGGGGTTGGGTCATGTGATTAAAAGGGGTCGAGTCTTCTCGCATCTCAAGTCATTAAAGCCAGACGTAATTTTTCTTCAGGAAACGCACATTAGTGTAAATGAGCAGCGCAGGTTGAGAGCGAATTGGATCTCCCAAGTCTATCAAGCACCTTTTACCCGCAAGTCTAGGGGGGTTGCTATTCTTTTCCAAAAAAAATATACCATTTCACCTTGATTGTATGATAGCAGATCCATATGGCAGGTATTTGATGATATCTGTGCATATAAATTCCCTTCCGATAACGCTGCTTAACATCTGCGGTCCAAATATTGACAATCCTGACTTCTTCCGTAAAGCATTTGATTTGATACCGGCTTCTGCCTCTGTTATTATTGGAGGCGACTTCAATTGTTATCTTGACCCGGTCCTAGATAGACTTTCTACTAAACCACCTCCTGCAATTACCTCGGTGGGAATTCTGAATGATTTGATTAAGACAAGGAATATGGTTGAAATATGGCGACTGCAGCATCCTACAGATAAGGAATTTTCTTTTTATTCTCATGTCCATAAGTCTTACACTAGGATTGATTACTTTCTGATAGCTTCTGAATTATTGCCTAGTGTTACTAATTCTACTTATCATAATATTTTAATATCTGACCACAGTCCAGTTTCTCTTAATTTCAAAAATATCCTGTCTAGTCCAAAATATAGCTGGCGCCTCAACCCTCTTCTTCTTGAAGACCAGTCTTTTATTGAGCACATGAATGCACGTATAGACGAATTTCTTGTTACAAATGATAACGGAGAGGTCTCTGATTCTATTTTGTGGGAAACTTTCAAAGTAGTTATGAGGGGCCACATTATTTCATTTGAATCAGCCAAGAAAAGAGAACTTAACAGCCGCCTCAAGGACATTGAAAAAATGCTTCCAGTATTGGAAGAGGCCTATAGATCTTCCCTCTCAACCACTGATTACAATAAGATCTTGAAATTAAAATATGAGTACAATACCATTCTTAATAAGCGTGTTGGTAGTCTGTTATTGAAAATTAAACAGAAATATTTTGAACTAGGAGATAAACCGGAGAAACTGTTAGCTAGCCAACTTAGAGGCGAAAGGGCTAAACAGGCCATTCACAGGATAAAGTCCAAATCAGGCAGACTCCTAACCAATCCGAGAGAGATAAATGTTTGCTTCAGGGACTTCAATAAGGAACTGTATTCTAGTAAAGTAAAGGCCACTGAAGCAGATTTTTTTTAACTTTTTTGCCAATTTAAATGTTCCCCAATTAGATAGTGCAGCAAGAGATGACATGGAGGCCCCAATTTCTAAAACGGACCTTTTGAATGCTATTCAAGCCTTCCCCTCGGGAAAAACATCCGGTCCAGATGGCTTTGGCTGTGAATTTTATAAATCATTTCATGACAAAATAGTTCCACTCATGCTGAGAATGGTGAACGATTCTATGAGAAATAAGACGCTTCCTAGTTCACTATATGAAGCGAATATCTGCTTGCTCTTGAAAGAGGGAAGGGAAGAGGTTGATCCGGCAAGTTACAGACCTGTTGCTCTCTTAAACTGTGACTTAAAAATACTAACTAAAGTCTTGGCGACAAAATTAGGTAGGCACATTTCCACAATTGTACACCCTAATCAGACTGGATTTATCCCGGGTCGGTTTTCTTTTATTAATGTCCGTTTGCTTTTAAATACAATATATTCATTGCACGGGAAGAATACACAGGCTGCTGTTTTATCCCTTGATGCCCAGAAGGCTTTCGATCAGATTGAATGGCCTTACATGCTAAAGACACTAAAACAATTTGGATTTGGTGAAAATTTCATTGAATGGGTGAACATAATTTATCTTAAACCGGTATCCTCTATTCTCACTAATTCAGATAGATCCCAATCTTTTGAATTGAAGCGGGGTGTAAGGCAGGGCGACCCTCTTTCTCCTCTTCTTTTTGACATTACCTTGGAACCACTTGCAATAGGCATAAGGAGTCACCCAGGTATTAATGGGGTAAAGTTTGGTAATGTGGAAAGCCTTGTTAATCTGTATGCTGATGATTTATTGATCTGTTTATCAGATCCAGTGGTCTCAGTTCCCAACCTTCTCAATTATATAAAATCATTTAGTAAATTGTCTGGGTATACAATTAACTGGGACAAATGTGAGTTCATGCCATTGACAAACATGTGCCCTACTTTCTTGAAATCTTTGCCATTTAAAATAGTTAATACCCACATTACGTATCTTGGCCTCAAGATCTCCAGAAACCCCAAACTTTTACTGAAATTGAATTTTCTGGATATGATGGATACACTAAAAGCTAATATTAGGAACTGGAAGTTGCTCCCTCTGTCAATGATCGGCCGCATCAATGCTGTTAAAATGGTTGCACTTCCAAGATTCTTGTATCTTTTTCAAAACCTACCTATTTATTTGCCATTATCTTTTTTTAAACAACTGGATTTAGCCGTCCTGTCATTTGTCTGGGCAGATAAACCCCCTCGTATTTCTAAAGCCCATCTGCAGAAGGACTTAAAAAGTGGGGGTCTCGGCCTCCCAGTTTTTAGGCACTATTACTGGGCTGCAAATGCAAGGGCTCTCATTTTCTGGCAGTGGGGTCCTCCTTACGATGACTGTTCCTCTCCGCTCTGGCTAAAGATTGAATCTATGTCTGTGTCGCAAACCTCACTCCCAGCGTTGCTCTTTTCAAAGACACAACCGTCTCACAAGTTATTTAGCTACAATTATGTTCTTAGTAATTCTTTGAAGATATTGAATCAAATAAGAAAATTCCTTGGATTACCAAATGTTTCGGTAAATGCCCCAATAACAGGCAATCACTTGTTCAAACCAGGATTAACGGATGGGGTTTTTTTGGACTGGAGGGAGAGGGGCCTACGTTGCATTTCAGATTTTTACATAGATAACAATTTTGCTTCTTTCCCTATGCTTCAGGCTAGATATCACCTCCCTCAATCACATTTTTATCGATATTTACAGGTGAGACATTTTGTTAAGGAACACATTTCTAATTTCCCAAATAGACCACACCATTATAATTTTTATGATACACTTCTCTTACAACCAAACTCCAAACACTTGATTTCCCACTTTATCACTGCTTTTGAGACACCAGCGGGTACCAGTCATCTCAGGGAGGCATGGGCAAAAGAACTGGGAGTTCCACTGTCAGAGGAATTATGGAAGGAGGGCCTGTCTGGTATACAGAAGTGTTCTATAAACTCTAGATATCGGTTAATTCAGTTTAAAGTCATACATAGACTGCATTATTCCAAAACTAAACTTAATAGAATATTTGAATCAGTGTCTCCCATGTGTGATAGATGTGGCGGAGCAGAAGGTTCACTTTCACATTTATTCTGGTACTGCCCAGTACTGGACAACTTTTGGAGTGACATATTTAATTGGTTCTCTAGGCAATATAAAATAAACATTCAACCAGACTGTAACCTGGCAATCTTTGGCTCCTCTGAAAAGACATCGACCCTCCCTTCCCACTGTAAGCAGGCGCTTAAAACAGGCATGGTAGCGGCCAAGAAATTGATTTTATTCAACTGGAAGTCTCCATCATCTCCTTGCTTTAAAAGGTGGCTCAACGAAATGGTCTGTGTTTCTAGGATGGAACAGATTCGCCTTAGCAGAGGGGATGCACCAAACTATTATGAGAAAGCGTGGAAACCATTTTTGGCTTTACTTGATGAGACCCCTATATGACCAAAATATAAAACAGGCTTCTATGTATTTTTTCGGCACTGACTAAGGGTTTGATTCTCCTCTCTGGGCCTTTTGTGAGTGTGTGTGTGTAAGTGTTCTTTTTGGTTTTGTTTTGTTTTCTATTTATACTCCTGACGGTATCATGAGACAGGAAGCACTGGACTACTATGGTTATGTTATATACTCTCTTATAGCCTCTGTCTTTCTTTTATTACTTCACTTACTTCATGTAACAATGTCAGATGTTGTATACCCATCAGATTTTTTCTATTTTTTGTAAAGGTTTAAAAAAGTTAAAATAAAATATAAAAAAAAAAAAAAAAAAAAAAAAGAGCCAGCTCTGCCATTGCTGATAAGTGATCAACTGATGACTTCTCCTTCACACTGACTCGAAAACTTGCGTACACAAGTTTAAACTTGACGTGAGATTTGATCGTAACCTCCGCTCACGTCCATGTTAATAAATGCCGAGCTTTGCGTGGAAATGACCTTACGCCGGTTTTACGCCTGTTTTCTGTTGTACGTTCGTTTCGTCAATGAGGGCCACTGAGTTTCTCTTCACACTTTTTACTATCCCATGCTGTGTTGTTATTGTAATATTTTTTGTGTGTGTTTGTGTGTGTGAAGCACTTTGTAACTGTGTTTAAAAAAGTGATATATAGACAAAGATTTATGTGGCCGGGTGTATATGTAAAGGTCATGTAAACAGCATATTCCGGTTGGATATTCTGAATAAGGCTTTTTTCCGAATATAGCATTTTTCGATTAAGACATTTGGGATATTCCGGTATTATTCGGGTTTTAGAGGCATTGTTTGGACATGTATACAGCGCATTCGGAATATGATTCTCAATCGGGGTTTTTACCGCAGTTTACGGCCTCTTGCCTGTTTACGGCTTATGGTCAGCTCTGTGCATTGCTATGGTTTCTGTACACAAACCAATCAGCCAACAGTTTGCAAGGCTGCCCGATAAGAAGGAGAAACACAGCTACTTTTTAAACATTATCAAAGACCTGGATATTAACAGGTTTTTGGATATGCGCACAGATCGCTACACCAACCTTTCCAAGAAGCTGGTTGCTACACAGTCCAACAAGCCCGACGCTGCAGGAAAACTTTGAAAAATTTGTATTTTGCACGGCTACATGTAAACCGGAACATTATGTGCACATAATATTCCAGTTTTCGCAGTTATTCTGAAAAAGACGTTTACATGCAGCCATGCAAAATAGGAAAGGATTTTTTCAAAGTTTTCCCACTGGTGGCAGACTTGTTCTACTGTGCGAACACAGCCTCCCGATTTCCTTCATCCACCTTCTTCAAAAGGTCGGCTTTGCGATGTTTGTGCATATCCAAAAACCTGTTTATATCCATGTCTTGCATAATGTTTAAAAGTGTTGATTATCCATGTCTTTCATAAAGTTCAAAAGCAGGTGTGTTTTCCCTTCTTTTCTTTTGGCCATGCATCTCTACAGCAGCCTTGCAAACCATTGTCTAGTAGTTTGTGTACAGCAACCATAGCAACGCACAGAGCTAACCGTAAGCCGTAAACAGGCAAGAGGCCAAAGCAAGCAGCAGCAGGAGTCATAGTTGAGACTTGAGGGAGATAAGTTGCTCAGTCTCATAAATTTTCTCCTTAGGAGAAGAAAATACGCAATACTAGAGCTACTATGGAGCAAAATGTGAGTCATGCATCATATATATTAAAAAATAAATAAATTACTCACTCGCCCCATCCTGGGTGTTCCTCTTCCTTCACACTTGGGTCCTGTACTGGAGGCCGAGTCATGCCTTAACCTAGCCCCGCCAGGGATCCAAACCATGCTCTAAGGGTCTATGCGATGTACCCACCCTGGCTGGGATTTGAACACTGTCTCCTGCATGAGGTCAATGGTGTTACCCACTGAGCTATATATCAAATACTAAAATAGTACCCTCTTTTCCGCTTTTATTCTACGCAACGAGACACAGCAATGCTTTGCGTATTAGTGACTGAAGAATCAGATTAATGTCAAGGCTAAAATATTTCAGTATTTAAATTTATGAAATATTGTCAGCTGTTAAATTAAAAAAATAGATTTTTTTATGTTGAATTATCCTGTGAAAAAAAAGGGCACCAAACTTGAGAAAATCTGAGATTTATTTTAGAGCTTGATGAGATCTATTTTAAAACTTAAAGGGAGAATAATTTGATAATGTGTGAGGCTTTTTCTCAGGAGAAAAACATGAGAAACAGGAGAAATAAACTATTATCTCGTTATGGTTTCACACAGACCTCATTGTTGTCTAGGAGAAATACATGAGACATTTTTGAGAGCTCTTTTCTAGTATTCTTTTCCTCTGGGTATAAAATTCAGAATATTGTTATATTTGCAATACTAGTGGAATATTAGTGTGCATGTAAACATACTCATTGTCATTGCTGGGCACTCTACACCACATGATAGCTCCTGGGTCTTTGTGGATTGCCTTAGCTGTCCTGCATTGCTCTTATTACTCCCAGCTGCTTCCAATTGTCCTGGTGTATTTAAGGCTGAGTGTCCAGAGAGTCCAGAGTTCTCAATGACATGTTTCTGCTGTGGCTGCTGGAGAAAAGTCTGTTTGTCAAGAAGAAATGCGACCTTCGGGGTGCAGTGACCATTTCACTTCTTCCCCAATCCTGATCCACCTTGACCTGTCTCGAAAGTTTTTTGTGGAGCTAGATGCCTGTGCAGTAGTATCACAGTGTTCACAAAGTTTGGTTGTCTGGCCTGGACTTGCCTCTTTGAGTTCAATCTCAACCTAACCTTACACCATGAATGTGTATCAGGGATGCAAACACATTGGGGGGGTAAGGTGACAAATATGCGAACCCCCTAGGAGTGTCCGGGGGAATGCCCTCCCCAGAAAGAATTTTTTTTTTTTGTACTGTTGATTTTAACATGATGAAATAGGGACAATATAACCCTACAATTAAAGGTGCAATATAAAATACTGACAGCTAGTGTTTAAAATAGTTACTGCAGTACAAATTCAAAATACTGGAGAGTCGTCTCCCCTGCCCCCTCCTCCCCAGGCTCGAAGTTCAAGGAGGTTGCCAGGCTGAGACCGCAGCATCCACAACAATGTTACTAGATGCTTGTCTCACATAGCCAGACATTACTTCACAGCACAGCAGAGTAGCCAACGTTAGATACTGGCTATATTGACAGTCATAAAAGCCTATGCTCACGTGGAGCTCTGTACCCAACTGACCCACACACTTCCTTGGCTTAGAATTATGGTGAGAACTGCAAAAAATAACACTACCTTGCCATCCTCTCCACCCGACTGAACACACTTTATTGGCTTAGAATTATGGCAACAATCGCTAAACACACTGCAAACTCACGGCCCTCTCTTTCTAATTTACAGCCCCCCTCTCTTGGCTTAAAATAACTCACTGTTGTCGGCTACAGCTGCTGAACAGGCTACACGTTGTAAACAGCAGTGGCCCACTTGCCTGGTCCTCTGGTAACGTTAGCAGTTTGCAGGGTTAGCTTGGCGGCGTTAGCCAGAACCAGTCGGGATCACTTTAGTGGCATGTGTCTCAATTGTTTTTGCGAATAACTAAATTAATAGTTCTACATTGCAAGTTCTTAGCAACACCATCCGGCGGCCTGGTGTGTAGGCACTGACCTGTGCGTCGCTTTAGTGTCCACTCTCTCTGTAAAAATAGAGATGAGCAGCGCGGCTTCTGTGGTCTGTGCAGCTTCAAGTTTATAAAGGATGCGCTCTGTGGTGGGCATTCTGCGAGGAGCATCTCGCTGCAGTCTGCGGGAAGGTGGGGCTTGATGTCCCACATCCAAGTCAGTCTTTTTTTTTTTGCCTACGTTGTCTCCCCAAGACGGTAGCAAAGCTGATATCCTCTTGTTTCATTATTATCTATCTATCTATTAGCTAGATGACAGAAACTGATGTAAGCTAAACACAAACGACATTTCATGCAACAACAGTGAATTGTAATTGGGCCCGTGTACTTTTTCGTTCATTTGATTTCCGATTTTTAAATGAAAAGAGTGGTTCGGAAATAACGTAAGACTGCTCCGGTGAAGGCCTTGTTTTCATGAGCTTCTGGGGCTAGCTGCTAGCTAGCTCGGAAGCTACATCTGATGGCAGGCAGGTTGCTAATTAGCCAATGCTAAAAAGTATGGAAGTACTAGTTTACCCTGCTTTCTATCAATATTCCTCCGTATTTGTCTCTTGGTGTAGTTTGCTAACATGCTCGTAGACATGTAAATGAACTGTTTGCATACTAGCTAAGTCAACGGTCAACACCTTTTATATTGTAACGTGAAAGCTCAGACTGGGACACTTTGAGCCTAAAATATTGAACCTTTTCACAATATTCAAATTTTCTGAGGGTTTTCATACACTGTAAGCCATAGTCATCAAAATTATAACAAATACAGGCTTGAAATATCTCGCTTTGCATATAATAAGTCTATATAATTAGTTTTACATTATAAGTTGAATTACTGAAATAAATGAACTTTTGCACAATATTCTAATTTTTCGAGTTTCATCTGTATGCTTCTGGTTCACCTATTAATTGTTAAAGCAAAATTGCCCCTTTGTACATTTGGTTGTAATGACTGAATTCTTGCTGTTAATATGAAAGTATATAACGAAACAACACACCATTCTACTTTTGAGGGCTAAATTAAATGAAATATATATTCAAGTACAGATCCATAAACACATTGAAAACATTAAATGCATACATACATACACGAAAAAGGGGCGCATGAAATTTACATTAAAGAGGTTGTAAGGCATTGTAAATGTTCAGAGTCTGGATGGCTTTCTTATTTGTTAGTCCTTTTTTAAAGTTTCAAAATATAATTTCATGTCATTTTTAAATTGGTGAATAGCCTATTAGGTTTTCGAACAGGGGTGATGTGGTCTTGGCGGCGGGTGGACGTGAGAAGGCGGGCAGTTGAGTTCTGGACGTTGTTGGTGATTTTGTCCGGTAGTCCGTAAAGAATGTTGTTCCCTCATCACCTCCAGTCTGGAGGTGATGAGGGCATGGATGAGTGTTTCAGCTGCAGTGGTGGACAGAGAGGGGTGAAGGTGTGCAATGTTACGAAGGTGAAAGAAGGCGGTTTTGGTGACGTGGTTGACATGCGGTACAAAGGAGAGGGTGGGATCGAAGATGGTTCCAAGGTTGCGGATGCAGGTGGAGGGGGCAACGTTGAAGCCATCGATGTGGAGGGAAAAGGTCTGGGCATGTCGGGTGAGGGCGTATGGGCCAGTTATGAGAATCTCTGATTTATTGCAGTTGAGTTGGAGAAAGTTTTCTTGCATCCATGATTTAATGTCAGTGAGGCAGGTTGAAAGGGTGGAGTGGGTGGAGGCTGGGATGGTCTTTGAGGAGAGGTAGAGTTGGGTGTCATCCGCATAGCAGTGGAAGTGGAGTGCTACCCCGTTCTCAATAGCAAAGCACTGCTACAACACACACAAGTTCACCATAATCTACAAAAGAACTACCTACATGTGCGCCCTCATTTAGAAGTCTCCCAGCTAATCCTGCCTTGTAACTGACCAAAATTGTAGAAACAGCCTTTCTTTTACTGTCTATGGAGCTAGCTAGCTGACATGATCTACATCTGAGCTACTGGGCATGTGCAGTGCAATCAAAGATAATACAGAAGAAGAAGAAAAGAGGTCTCACTCTGTAGCTAAAACAGAGACCAGCTGAAAAGAGGATCTGCAGCAGTGAGAGAGAGCACTGCAGTACAACACAAATATGGTGTTTTTTGAAAATTAAACCATGTAAACCTATTCTGGTACAACCTTAAAATACAATTATGAACCTGAAAATGAGCATAATATGGCTGCTTTAATAAAATGAAGGGTTTTATTCTGGTTCGAGTCCATACGTGCAGTTAATGGATACAGATACGCAGAACTGAAGGCTCGGTTGGCAACTATTAGCTAGCTCTGATTAGCGGTTAGCTCCGGTTAGCGGTTAGCTCCGTTATAAAGAAATGGAGTGGAGGAGCTGCCACTGAGAGGGGTAACAATCAGACTGATAAATGACGTTCGGGGAGCTTTCACAGCAGCGTGGCCGCGGTGTTTCAACAGTTTTATTAGTACAGTTAATCCCACGGCAAGAACACCAGCAACTAGCTAACGTAACGATAGCCTCTCTGAGCAAGTACACTCGGGGGAGAGGACAGAACAACTTCCGGTTCAGCCGAGGACTGAGGAGTCCAGGAGCTATCAAATAAGGGTTATTAGATGCAGCCTTGGAGTCTCCCTGGATTGCCTTAGCCCCAGGAGCTGGGCAATCTCTTTATTCCTCGTAGATCCACCAATGTTTCATTAAGAACGGCTGAAATCCAAATTCCTGCTTATTTGCCTGTAGCCTGCTTCTAGCCAACTTCTGTCTCTAGATTCCTCCCTGTATTCAGTTTTCCCTTCCCTCAACACTCTATGGCCCACCCTCAGCCAGTTTTCTGCAGACCACACCCAAGGCTCATCCGTTTCTCTTGGTCCTCCCCTTTGTCAACTAGCCCTTCCAAACCCCCTATAGTCAACCTGCCTCTGCTGCCTGCTGAGCTACTAATCTTCTCTTCTCTCCTACTTAATTATCATTAGAGCACCTTTTAAGACAGCCAGGTTGTGTCTTGTACCTGCATTTGGGTCAATGCAAGTAAATCGTACCTACAGTACATTTTATGTTTAAGGTATTGCAATAACATGCATTATTGTATTTTTGGTTGATTGTGGTGGCACCTGCCATAGCCTTCATGGTCTTGGACTTGAGCTTCTTATATTTTTTCTGCTGTATTATATTTCTTCCAAACAAGCTACTGTTATTGCTCCTGTAAAGATAAAATGAAATCACCTACCGTTCAGAGGAGGATTTTCCAGGCAAGATGAACCGTCTCATGTGTGTCTACAACAGCAAACACAGCTTTCACAAAGTGAATAAAGGTTAACTTCACTATTGTATGGTATCAATCAGCGGTAGAGAGGAGTAGAAGAAGCTGCAGGTTATTACTTTAAGCTTCTCTCTTAGAGAAGAAAAGCTTAAAAAGTAATACTTTTGCCCCACTGGTCCACAAAAGAAGAGGTATTGTGCATCTTAGAGTAGAGAAATTCATAGCAGTGCGCAGACCACTGAGATGGAAGCATCACTGTGAAAACAACTCATACAGCAGAGGGACAAGAGTAAGATCTTTTGATCTATGAGGGCTTTTACATTGCAGTGCAAGTTACAATGCAGGGCAGGCAAGTCAGAACAGAGACAGGGTTACTGTAAAGACACAAGGACACACATGCACACGCAATGAGATAAGGGTATTTCCTAAATCCTTTCCTATTTTACTCTGTCCCTTAAATACAGAGCATGCTCCCTAAACAGATTAAAGTAGTTTGGATAGTGTGTGTGTGTGTGTGTGTGTGTGTGTGTGTGTGTGTGTGTGTGTGTGTGTGTGCGCGCGCACGCATGTGTGGGACTCTTCAGCTCCATTAGATTGACTGAGATCACTATCTTTCGCTACTCTGGCATCTCGGAATAACCTCCTATCTGGACACACACACACACACTAATACAACACGTACTGCCTGTTTGATGACAAGGACAAAGAGAGAGACAGTAAGTGAAAATGATGAAGGGAAGAAAGAAGAGGACGGTAAGGTAAGGGGAAGGGAAGACTGTCACCAAACTCTGTATACCTACATATTCAAGTATATCCACACTTTTATGTTTGATACCAAGTGTATATTGTCTCCTTAGTATATTGTACCATTACATTTACGCATGGTTGTGCATCTGTATGCCAGTTTGTGTTGATAGTGCAATAATGGGTTTTGGCTTAGCGCTGAAGAGGGTTTTTAAATGGAGTAAGAGAGAAGCAGGGAGGACAGCACAGACTGCTGATGTCAACACAGAGAGATGAGATAAAGTCAGTTTAGGAGGGGTTCAGGGGATGGGGGCGTCGGTGTGGCAACAGCACAGGACTGGACCCACAGGAGAGACTGCTGATGCCAAAGATAAGACTGAACTCTGGATGCTTAAATCCCATCAGCATCAGGAAGAGGCTGATTACAAACTGACAGGCTCACTGAGTGATCAACTGCGTATCTGGCTGCCTGCTTTCCTGAATACTAATGGACATGTTTGACTGCTAGCTGGTGGCCCTTTTTAACCAAATAGTTTCAGGAACTAAGGACGTACTCACACTTGGCCCAGTTAAACCGTGCCCGAAAACGTTTGACCCCAAAGTCAAGTCAAGAGATAGTGTTATCTCTGGCATGGTTCGGTTGGACTCGGGCATGGTACGCATCAGTGTGAACCGGTCTTGGTTCTTACCTTACAGATGAACAGGAAATGTAGTCGGCGAGTAAAGCGAGTGTGAGTGCTGGCCAGTGGGGGAGTGGGGAAAACCGTGCTCGGGCACGGTTCAAGGCAACCGGGCCAAGTGTGAGTACGCCGTAAGGAGCCACACAAAGTAAAGTCATGAACTAAAGCAGGATAAATAAATTAAAAAAAATCCTTTTGGCACATTTCCTGTTTGTTCCATCACTGCATCTGAAGAACAGGATGTTCGAGTTTATATGATTTTAGTTCAGTCAGTCAGTCAAATAACTGATACTTGTCTCTGGATCAACAGAAGTACATTTCCAGGATAAAGCCTGACATTGCGCCCAATGTCAATCTTTTTTATTTTTTTCTTAACACAGTGGGTCAAAGCTGTGGCTACCTTTTCAAGATATTTGTAAAAAGTGTTTCAACGTCTTGTTGATGTCAAATTATGGCTGTAGTAGGCTTCCATTGATTCTGAGGGCTTGTATCTTCCATAGGAAGAAAGCCTTTTGAATAGATGACAACTTCTCCAGTCTCGAGTCCCTCTTTGACAAGAAGGGTGTCATTATCCGAGCCACCGGCGCTAGGAAGTCATCTAGCTGTAGAGCTAGCCGCAACGGTGTAGGGTATGGCGTTGGAGGAGGAGGAGATTACATTACATTACGTTACGCTGACGCTTTCATCCAAAGCGACTTGCAATTGCTACTGGATGTCAGAGTTCGCACGCCTCTGGAGCAAGTATGGGTTTTTTAAGATTATTTTTTGGGCATTTTTAGGCCTTTATTGACAGGACAGCTGAAGAAATGAAAGGGGAGAGAGAGGGGGGAATGACATGCAGCAAAGGACCACAGGTTGGAGTTGAACCCGGGCCCGCTGTGTCGAGGTGTAAACCTCTATATATGTGCGACCGCTCTACCAACTGAGCTATCCGGGCGACCACTCAAGGAGACTTTTTGAGACGCGTTGGTCAGCGGCGGCCAGGCTCTCACTCAAGCGTCTTTCCATGTCTGGCCACCTCAACTGCAGCTGCCTGTCCACATAGTGGGAAACATTTCTCCTCCAGGTGCTCCAAATCATCTTTAGGGCCCACTTGAAAACTCGCCAAGATGGCCCAGTACTTTTACAGCTCTTCTCTGAGCATCCCACCACCTTAAGGTGTACATCCAGATGCTCTGCCAGGTCGGGGATGGAACCCTCCGAGAGGTCGTCTGCCGGCACCTCGGCCTGGTCAATTTGCGGAGTTTCCTCCATTTCATATGCGGAGTTTGCGGGGGCCCCCCCCCCCTGGCGGCTGAAGCGGGTAATTGCATTGTTTCATGGCATGACCAGATATTTTATAAATATTTTAAATAACACAAAACAACTAAATGGTGGTAGGCAATACATCTGATTTCATATAGGCCTACTGCTTTAGTAAAAAAAAATTTTTTCAGGGCTCTGGCTCTCACCTGAGACCATTGTCGACACATATGCAGGACGCAAAAAACAAAAATTACTGTTGCACTAGTCTGGACATCTTACCGTGCCTCCATTGTAATAAAGGTTTCCTAAATGCCATGTATATAAATTTGCTGTCAACTTACTAATTGATTGCGTGTTTTGTGTAGATTTGGACTTTTATACGTTTTTATTCCACATTGTTTAAATGGCGAAGTGGATCTCCTGATCACTGTGGATTACTTTTTTTTTCGTGTCATTGGATTACAGCAAAATACGGATCTTTTTTCTTAACGTGTCTTAACCTTTTATGGTGGGACTGCACTTGGTTTCTGCGTTTGGAGAGGCATCTCAACAGACTGGATGTCCAACACTGATTGTTCACTGTTACATTTTAGTTGAATTTAAGTGTCGGGGCAGTTTGCCACCGTCTGTCTATTGCATTCCAAGACAGCCGTGCTGCGATTGGATTTCATAAGGACGAGTTGTTAAATTGTTACAATGTAATTTAAAATCTTCTTTAAAAATAAACATATGTTTATTTAGCATGTTTGTTTTGTCCATATGTGCTCGTGCTTTGTTCCCCAAGTGGTAGGCCAGGTCTCAGCTTCTACAATTAGTTTTTTTTTTTTTTTTTTTTCCCCCCCCTGGCTCGAATGTCAAACTCCGCTTATGCTCCATTTTCCTGTGACAGACACTGGCCGACTCCAAAAGAAAGCCAGCTGTATTGTAAAGGACCACACTCACCCTGGACATAACCTGTTATCCCCCCTGCCCTCTGGAAAAAGATACAGCACAATCAGATCAAGAACCAACAGACTGAAAAACTGTTTTTTTTTTCCCACAGGCACAAAATGCACAAACCCTCCTCCTCTCCATCTCTTCCCTCTTTAGGACCAATGAAGTTGACAGAATGAATGGCAATATTTCCCAGTACATTTTTGCTCCATTGATTTGCCGGTCCAGTCAGAGAGACTTAAGCAAAAGAACAAAAAGTTGAAGGTATTTTAAAACCCTAAAAGATTAAGGGCTTTTTAGAAAACATTGCTCCGCCCCTCTCACTGACTGACCGATTGCCTAGCTGAATTACCTGCTGGCTTACCAACTGTAAAACTAATTGACCAAAATCCAAGAAACAAATGGACTGACTGAATGACCAGTTACTGACAGATATGACAGCAGACAGTGTGCCTGGCAACTGCTGTAAGACAAAACAGTGAGAGGACCAGAGGTGATTCTAGGATCAGAGCTTTATGGGTGTAGCCTGGGAAAACCCTGACGAACTTCTTCAAGTCAGTCTGGCCAAGAGCCCATTCAAGCCCATTTCCAATTTTTCTAAATCGAGGCACCAATCACAACCGTTGAGGTGGGCTTTACATGATGACGATAGCACAGCGACGGCAAGCAGCTTTTTGTTTACATTCAACATGACAACATAATTTCCATTATGCAGTAGCAATAACTTTTGAAAATTAGATTAAATTTGAATAATGGCTGACAAGCACTATTTTCTGAAAATCGCTCAGAATTATTTTTTTTTACTGAATGATCTAGGCATATACAGTATTAGTTTCGCAATGCTGTGATATTCCTAGAGCAGAACTCCTTAGCTCACTATAGATTAACACAGACGTCTCTGGTTCTGGCTCTGACCACGGGAAGAGTGATGGGACAGCACCTCGCTTCAACGCAGCGTAATAACTTGTAGAATCAGATGTAGCACCTCTAACCTGAATTAGAACGATAGCTATGTATCTATTACCTAGGCTCTGAGCAGTAACTAGACTTTACTTTGTGGAAACAGAACAGCTGGCAAGTTTATTGCACAACAGTGTTGCCAACTCCTCAGTAAGGAAAGTAGCTATTGGCTGTCCTAAAAGTCGCTAGAAGTCGCTAAATGACGTCATCGCCTAATTTGCATAATTGGCCATCTGCATCATGGATGGATGTATTAAGAGAATTGCACCGACTGCACGTGATGGACGCTGCCTGTAGGAGAGGAATAACGTCGTGGGAGAGACAAAAAGTGATTAAAAAACACCCTAAATATGTTTAGAACTACAAATGAACTTTGTTCTGTCGATTCTTGTTTTTTTCCAACCCTCCTCCTCTATCTGGGCTTGGAACTGGCAAAAGTTACCCAAAATCTGACGGAGTTACTTAGTTTTTGATTTGAATTTTATTTTTTGTATACTTTTTTGTTTAGTTTTCTTATGTTTGGTTTGGTTTTTAACCTTATGGTCCACTTAGGAGCCTACAACAAGTCACAGTAAAACATGAACATTTTTAAAAAAATATTGTGAAAAGATGTTTGACTACTGAACTAAATAAACAAATGAAATAAATATTAATGGTGCGTGAGTTTGTCAACGTAAATGCCATTAGTAACTAGTTACTGTTTGAATTGCTAACGTTAACTAACAGTTTTAAGTGTTGCTACAACAGACGGCCTGACATTAAATTCACATTTGACAACATGCCAAAATTAGTTTTAATTGTTTTTAGTAATAGGCAAGACAAAAGGCAACGTTCACAAGAAGTAAGAGACACTGTCTGACTTATTAGTTTTAGTTTATTTTTTTGTATTTTCTTAGTTTAGTTTTCTTAAAGGTACAATAATAACAAAAATGAACCTAGGGGTTAATAACATGTGTACCCACTCTGTTGCTCTCTGGGACATGATTTCATGCTAATCAAATGTGATTGTAGTTTGAAACAAGCTAGCGCGGACCGCTGATTAGCTTACAACGCTAGTATTCGGGGCACAGGGAAAGTAAAAACTATCGCTATTTATACCACTAAAAAGGCTCAAAATATCACCACACTTCAACGGTAGCATGATGAGTCCCTAAATGTTAACCGAAGAATTGAGAACTTTGTAAGTGTACGTAAATGCCATTAGTAACTAGTTACTGTTTGAATTGCTAACGTTAACGTTTAACATTTTTAACATTTTCTTGTAAACCATCTACAACAATCTAAATGGACCAAAAAGAGACAATAGAAAAAAACAGTCAATGGCAATGTGAGAAAATGATAGTCTGGCTCTAATTCAGGTTCATTGTTTGTTTGTTTTCCAGACCCCCCTCCACACACACACACACACACACACACACACACACACAGGCTGTGCTGACTCACAGAAAGAGTGGGTCATCATCAATTTGGTCAAGGCTCTCTGTGGCAGGTTCAGCAACTGAGGAAGCTGACTTAAATGAATAAGCAGCTGATGTGCCAAAAAGCTGCAAAACATTATCAGGCAGCTGGTGCTCATAGCAAGCCTCACCAGACAGCTTCAGTCCATATCTAATGTACAGGATGGAGTTAAGGGTCTGCAAGGACGTCCGATTTCTAAGTTTGCTTTTTACCACACTGAATACTCTCTCTACTTCAGCAACTGAGTAAGGACAATACAGACACAGCAGCCATGGCAAGTTCTTGAAATGGGTTGATACCAGCTGCATCCCTGAACTTCCAATTCTCACTCCAGAAGCCCAGTGTGGTTTTTGTCTCATTCCATTTACTAAGATGGATGGACAATTGCACTCTCAACTCATTAGTGAGGGAGATGGTGAAGGCTACACACTGCTTTCGGACATTGATTTCGTCCTCAGGCGCCAGGTGGAGTTCAGCTGCCTTGGACTCAAAAAGGTAACCAAGGTAGGGTTTGGGACTGATGTATCCATCTATTGGCCCTTTGAGTACATCAACCTTTGCCAGTGGATTCAGCACCCTGCTGCTCACAGACTTGATCAGGCTAACCAAGCTGTCAAGTAGCTTAAGAGGATCTACCTGCTCTCCCTCAAAAGCCTTGATGGCCAACTGTAGCTCACCCAGCACTGACAAAAAAGTCAGATACAATACATTTTGAGGAGTGTAAAACCTCAGCCATGTAGCAGTGTTCATTGGACTTGGTGACTGCAAAATGCAGCCTAAGCTCCTTCCACTGGTCCAAAATGCGTGAAACCGCAGGTTCAATGGAGAGCCAAAGTGTGGCACACAACTTGGTTATTTGGTTATCCCCACAGTTATTGGTCTCACATATGGCCTTGTAGGCCTCCCTGCTCTTTGGAGACACTGAAAACCAGTTATAAGTCTCTCGTACCAAGTACTCCATACTACGGGGAATGGCGTCATTGGAAGCATGAGTCACAGCAAGCTGCAGAGAGTGGCACACACAGCGAATAAGAACCAGATCTTTGATGCCATACTCCTCCTTCAGCACTTTATGGACCCCATTGTTAATCCCCGTCATAACAGAGGCATTGTCAGTCCCTATCCCCAGGAGTTTCTCTTTTTTAAGACATTTCTCCAGGAAAGCCACAACAGCACAGGCTATAGATCTTGCATCTCCTCCCTCTAACTCAACAAGCCCCAGAAATGTGGATACAATAGTCTGCTTGGTGTCACTAAAGTACCTTATCACCACCCCCAGATACTTAGAAACACTTACATCCATGGACTCCTCGAGGAGGAGGCTGAAACGCTGGTCACCCACATCGGCGACCAACTTTTTCAGGAAGTATGGTGCTAGAACACCCTTAATCATTTCTGTTCACTTTGTCCTGTGCATTTTGAAGTGGGTAGCAGCAGTGGAGTCTGAAAAAGCAGCTTTACATGCTTCTCCAATATGATCGCATGCCAGCATGGAGCAGTGTTCAGCCATAGCTAATGCCATAGTGGCCTTTGCAGAGTCAATTTTAGTAAACATATATGGCAGCTTGTTCTGGGTGGAACTGTTATAAGGCTTTGCCTTTTCAGTATGTTTCTGAGTCGTCATGTGTTCATCATCACTGAGTTTGGTGTAGAAATCAGCCTTACAATACAGGCAATATGCACGTGTATCATCACCAATAAATGGTTTCAACCAGCCTTTGAATTCAGGGATTGATTCCCACTCCTTTCTGTATTTTTGACTGTACAGTTTAGACTGTGACATGATGAGCTAGCCAGCTAGATGTTTATCTTATCAGAGAGGCACACACACAGTGGACGAGGTGAGTAAGTGACTGAGGCTGTGTGAGTCAAATGCAGACAGTGATTTATTTTAGACAAAGAACATTTACATTTTACATTTCGGGCGGGATCAGCCAGCGGGGCTTCCCGCATGCGCGATTCATTTTCAGTCTGGCTGCGGAGGGGTTAACATCTCCTGCTCTGACTGCAGCTGGGAGGAACTGCTGTGCGAGGACTGGGCCGCCTGTGAGTGCTTTCAGATGGGGTAGGGGCCCACGGCAGCACCCGCTGCTTGTTGAGAAGAGTAAGAACAAGTCTCCAAAAGTCTCCAATAACACCACAAAAAGTCGCTAGATTTGTCGCTAGTCGTTTTTTTTGAGGGGGTCTGAAAAGTCGCTAAATATAGCGACAAAGTGGCTAAGTTGGCAACACTGTACACAATAACTGTGCAACACGCTATTCACAGAATTATTTTATTTTACATTAGAAAATACCCCAAAATGAAATAGAGCTCTTTCATTTAGTAAAAAATTAGGAAAACCAAATAAACTGTCCTTGGAAAAATAGAAAGTCACTCTACCCGGATAGTAAACCATAAAGTAAACACATTCAAGGTTTCCTTATCTGGAATCCATGGAATGCAATATCCGAGATGTGGATACGAATCAGTTCAGTCACTCCGCAGAAGAGAATCTGACACAGATGGCCACACTGTGTCCAAACGTTTCTTCTGTAGAAAGTCACTCACTGGGATCTGGGGATCTGGGATTTCACCATCGAAATCAGTATGGTTTGGAACCAAACTGAACCAATCAGCATATTCTATATGGGTTACACGGAAATTAACAGTTTTTTAGCAAGTACTTTTTAAGGGTGCTGGGTTCAAGTTTGGGGTGCTTCAGCACCCCTAAAAAAGGGCTAAAATCGCCCCTGGAGAGGACAAACCCAGCATTACGCAGCACATCTTCTGCAAGGGGAAAACCATTTGGAAAGTTTGCAAAGACTGCCTCCTCCTGAAGCCATCTGTCCCTACGCAACCTTTTGTGCTGCACACTGTACTCGCCCTTCCTACCTATGTCACTGTACCCTGCTGCCTATCTCTTCTCTCATCACTCTGTCCCCCTCTCTATTATCGCTCTCTGTCTCTACCCTGTCTGTCCTGCCCAGCTCTCTCTCACTCTACCCTCTCAATTTCTGTCTCCGTCTCTACCTTTACCATCCACTCCATATCTTTCAATTGCTCTGTTTTACTCTCTCTCTCATTCTTTATACCCACAGGGGAGACACTTCAGTGCTCAAAATGGGGTGCTCTGACCCGCGCTGTGGTATTCAAAACAGAGTGAGGATATCACCAACCCTCCCTTCATGAAATGTGTTCTGAACTTATGTTGCCACCTCTGCCTCTGTTAGCCTCTCTGTCTCCAGAACAGCCCTCCTTTTCTCTCCAGTGTTTCATTGCGTGGGCAGAAGATCGACTGACTTATTATGTGAAATACAGCAACCCAATATGATGCTGTTCCCAACTTTTAAACTTAAATCTATTGCGGGGCGTCTGCAGGTTTCAGCGAGTTAAAAATTAAAGATGGAAAGACCTACTCATATTTTTGAAAGTGGAGTTCAAAGGTTCACCCATTGGTGGGTGATTATGAGTTTTGAAAATGTCTCTGATCTTAGAGACTTTCTTAAATTTCTAATGCTAGGTGCACAGGGCAGACCTTTTGAAATGAGTAAGTGCTAACTGTTAAATCCCCACAACTTTGGTTTTGGGTGCATTCTGTGTCAGGATTGACAGCATGCAGCAAGATTGCACCAGGAAAAGAGAATTCCATCCCTTTTAACAGATACCTAATGTGTTTACCCAAATTGAAGAGCAACTTTAAAGTGGCGATAAATCAATATGTTTCTCTTATATAGTGAAACATATTGCAATTGCAGTATCAGGGAAACGTTCAAAATTAGATCTTTTTTTCAAATTGTTTGAAGGAAATATCATCTATCTTACGAGATTCCTACAAAGATATAGGCTACAGTCTATAATCACGCTCGCTCGCTGCGTCCGGAGCTTAGTGCCCAAGACGATTGTGATTGCTTTAAAGAAATTCAAACAACCCCTGACCCTTTATTCTCCTATCCTGGAATGCTGTGTGGACTAGCCAGACCTTCCTCCGCAATGCTGTGGAGATAGGTATGGCAATGCAAGACTACTCAGTCCCTCTCCTGCATGTAGCCATCATAGACATTCAGCTTTTCACTGAGAACTCACCCTGATCACTTCCTAATGTTCACAGTCATTAGCACTGTTAGTGTGGCTAATCAGTTAGCTGTACCCCAGATGTTCTGTGCATCCAGGGGTCATTTCAGCTCCAACCACTCTCTTTCCATTTCTATCTGTTCCCTCTCAAACTGTGCCAAGTCTGGTCCACTTAGAATGTGTTAAATAGATCTTAGGGAGCCAGTCAATTGTGTGTGCATGTGTGACAGTAGTAATGGAGAGAGAGAGAGTTACTCTGTGTGTGCCTGTGTCTGTGTCTGCATGCAATATAAGTGCAAGTAGCCAAATGTGGGTGGATCCATATTAACTAAAAGGTCAGTGATTGGCCAGCTGCCCTTCAGCGCCTTTGGGGCACAGCCAGTCACATTAACAGTTTGGTGTCCCTCCAGAAAGCAATGGGCCAGATGAATTGTTGTTTGACCTGGCAGTCATTCAAAGAGGCAAAAGTGAGGAAATGACTTGGAAACCCACCAACTATACACTTCAAAAAGCAATAGGTAACTGTGCGGAACCCTTTTGACAGCATAAAGAAATATCCGCCGCTGCAAATCACTGCAAAGGTATTCCAGCAGACATTTGACAGACTGTACTGTGCAGGAGACAGCCAAGTTCAACATCCAGTCAAATGAGCACATTTTCACAAAATGGGATTAAAGGTCCCATATTATGCTCATTTTTAGATTCATACTTGTATTTAGGGTTTCTCCTGGAACATGTTTACATGCTTAAATGTTCAGAAAATGCATTATTTTTCTCATACTGTCTGTCTGAATATACCTGTATTTACCTGTGTGTCTCTTTAAGCCCCCCTCCCTAAAAGCTCAGTCAGCTCTGATTGGTCAGCGTTTCCCAATCTCTGAGTCTCTGTACCGTCATTGCAGCCGGGGTATAACTGTAATGGCACTGTAGTGGCACTTTCTACATATACATAAATAGTAAAATAGAAATAGTTGTAACGTCACAACAGTACAGAAGTCGAGACGGCTCTTTTAAGGCACAGTTTCTTAAAACGGGCTGTGTGCATTTCAATCAATCAGGACAGGAGATATGCAAACATTTATTAATCAGATATAACCAAGTAAGTACAAACATAATTATTTGGAAATTAGACTCCATTGTAAAGGGGTATCTATACAAATCTAATGTTTAGGAAAACCAAACATATCCCCCAATGGAATCTAGACACTGGTGGTGGTGAGAAAAATCCGTAAAACGTAAAAACGAGCCGTCAGCCGGGAGAAGACCGAGAACACCGTCGAAAATGCCTGGAGGTAGAAGGGGAGGAGGCGGGTCGCACTCTCGTCTGAAAATACAACTGACAGAAGCAGGAGAGAGAACAGATTTAAAACATGGTAGTCATGCTGTGATTGGTTCGAACATACGTGCCCAATTCTAATTGGTATACAGAACCGTAACACCCACTGCCCAGCTGATCAGTTAAAGAGAAGAGAGACAACGTAATTGAAGTCTCCCTGACAGAATTTACGCTGAGCTACATTTCAATCAGGAGAGACTCCGTTGCAGATATGCAAACATTTATTAATAAGATATAACCAAGTAGGTACAAACATAATTATTTGGAGATTAGATTCCATTGTAAAGGGGTATCTATACAAATCTAATGTTTAGGAAAACCAAACACATCCCCCAAAACTTGAAAAGAATTTAAGTGATTAAATGACATGAATATACATACCTTAAAATCGCCACAAATCTGTATGGTGATACAAAACATGAATGTGTTAAATAATCAGTGAATAATTAGAGTAATAAACACACTGAACCATACTTGGTAATAAGTCACGCCCCAAAAGGCATATGAAAGCATACGTTGTTGCAAAACAAAACCTCAGCAATTCAGGCCGGAACAAACACAAAACTTCTGCCGATATAAAAACAAAAATACATATCAGCAATTCAGGCCGAACACAAAACCTCGGCAATTCAGGCCGGAACAAACAAAAAAATTATCAGCAATTCAGCTGAACACGAAAACTCAGCAATCCAGGCAGGAACAACCACAGACCTCTGCAGTTACAACGGCACCTGTAATTATAAGGCAAAACACATATCAGCAATTCAGGCTGAACATAACACAAAACATCGAGGATTCAGGCAGAACCAACTAGAAGCAAAATAAAATCTAAATTGATCAAAACAGTAAAACAATACATCAGTACCATTGAGAACACCACCCATCCATTATACCACCACCAGTTATATGCAATCTGACCACAAACAAGGTTTAAGAGATCTCTGGTTATTGATGATGTCTTCTACATCAGGGCGAATATATGAAGAGTATGCAGAGGAAGCCCATCGTCCAAGTTGTTGTAGAGAAGAACTGGAGACCCCTTGACTAGCAGCAGTAGTAGCAGCCCCTATTCTAAATGACTGACTCGTATAACGCTTTGGTGAAATGTTAGCTTTGATAAGGACTAGTTTCAAATGCTGGTTAAACCAACATTTCGACATAGGGAAATCTCCAGGAATAACAAATAAGGGTGACAGGGTACTACTCTGAGACCTGTAAGATAGATACTTAATCATAGATTTAAATGGATTGAACAAGCGCCTCCACGTTTAGAATGTTTGAGTTGTAAGCTGTAATGTTGAGAATGAAAGGTTAGATCAGAAAACGTAATATCTCTGCTGGAATTAAATATCTTAGAAGGAGTGGTAAATTCACTACATCTCAAAAAAGCATAAAACGCCAAAAAGAACACAGCTTCCAATAAAGCATCAACATAAGAGGAAAAAACCCCAAGACGTAGCGTCGATACCAATACATGCAAAATCCTGATGGTAATCGCCTGTCTAAGGTCAGGGGAAGACGGATGCTCTTTAGCTATACCTTTCAGAATAAGTTTAATTGCTGGATTAGAAAATAAGCTTGGAAATGAGGGATCATGACATCTGACATTGAACTGTATGCCTGCAAGTAACCCACGAGTATACTGAGGTTTAAATGTATGCGTATCAGTGCAATAGCAAATAAAAGCACAAATACTGTTGATGAGAACAGGTTTTAGTGGCACATCAATGGAAACACAGAAGAATGCAAAAGTACACCAAGCAAAATCATATAACCTTAAAGTTGACTCAGCTAAACCCTTCCTCATATAAAACCTAGCAGAATCTACATAAGCCTGTAGGGGTATTTGATTCAATACAGTGCTAGATCTATCAAAGAGGGAAGCACTACTGGTACAGGGCTGGCTGCAGGACAGAGGCTCCGAAAGGTCTGAAATTGAAAGCGAGAAAGAGCATCAGCCGCTGTGTTATAGTGACCAGGGACATGACGGGCAGTGATAATAAAGTTGTTAATGACAGCTGACCAAGTGATGCGTCTCATAAAAGGCATGATTTTATTACATGAAGAGCGCCCTCTATTTATGATGCTGACCACAGCCTGATTGTCGCAAAGTACGGACTGCGAATGACTGCCCCATATGTGACATGCGACAGCAATGGGGTATATCTCGTACAATGCAGAAGAATCAGACATTGTGAACCCGGGAGGGCAGTGGCCTGCAAACCACTGCCCAAGGGAAAAAAAAAATCAAACCCCGCAGAAGGGGCAGCATCTGTAAACAACTGCAACGCATCAGAGGAATACACCACGTCATCATAGAAAAACGAAACCCCATTCCATTCACCCAGAAGACAGAACCAGAAACTCAAATCAGAGCGGCACCCGTCATCCAAGGACAGGGTATCATGCAGATCCGGCACAGAAGAAGCCATATCCAGCAACCTGGATATGAAGGAGCGTCCCTGTGGAATAACGCGCATTGCAAAATTCAAATGTCCGAGAAGAGAAAGCAATTGGCGTTTGGTGACGTTACCTGCAGACAGAAAGGACTCAGCTATCCCACGGATACGCTCCAATTTCTCCAGCGGAAGAGAAGCTTCCATGCGGACAGAATCCAGTGTGATGCCGAGAAACTCCAGGCGTGTATTGGGACCAATAGTTTTAGCCTCCGACAGAGGTACACCGAGGGACTGAAAACAAACCCTCAGTTTGCCCAGGGACGAGCCAGCACTATCATGAGGGGGATCAACTAGCAGAAAATCATCAAGCAAATGAAGTACCGAAGGCACCCCAACCCTGTTAAGCAGGATCCAACATAGAGCTTTTGAGATGTGGTTGAAAATACACGGACTACTCCTACAATCAAAAGTCAGCCGCACCCCAAAATAATACTTAGATTCCCATCTAACACCAAAAAGAGGCCACTGGGAAGGATGAATGGGCACAATTTTGAACGCGTCGGTGATGTCCGCCTTAGAGAGCCAAGCCCCGTTTCCAGCCAGTTTAATCAGTCTGATGGCATTATCCACGGTAGCGTAATGCAGAGAAAAAGGCACAGTCGGAATGAGGCTATTCACACTAGCAATATCTCCGCAGCGCGGAGCTGACAGATCAAAAATCAGCCGCTTCTTGCCTGAATATTTACCAGTAGCGACACCAATAGGACTAGTACGAAACACAGGAAACGGTGAAGAAGCGAACGACCCGATGACATACCCTTTCCTGAACTCAGTATCTAACAGTAGTGAGACGGTATCAGGATCAGAGACGGCGGAAAGAAGATTTTTTGCTACGTGTGTCACAGTAGGATAGGAAAGCACACCCACCTGAAAGAAAATGGTCCTCAAACACAGAATTAGGATGAGACGATAGTTCAAATGCCAATGCCTGAACATTTATTGGAGTGGATGGATGTATCTTCAAAATGTCTTTGAACCACGTTGATACTGTTGTTTGCCCCTCCGTGCCGGAGCTGACCTGGGCAATTGGGGTATGTACAAACACCTTCATTAAAACTATTACAAATGGGAGTATATCTAGAATTAAGAACCTGACGCCCACGGGAATCCACACCAGGAACCGGATTTCTCAGAGGGGGCCGCCGCACAGGACTCGCCCCGGCGTTATTACTCTGAAACGCCACACTTGGGCAGAAAGAGGCAAAATGTCCCACAACACCGCAAGTTGCACACACCAATGCTTGAGATCCCCCCGCGATCATGACCAGAAGCTCAGTGTCAAGTATGGACCAGTTCAGGCGGACATTGGACCGGGCAATATACAATGCAGACTTCCTAGCAAAGGCTTTGTGGTACTGATAGAACACATTTCTACCGTATCTCAGATTAAGATCAGCAATAAGAGCCAAATAAGCGTCAAACTCCTGTCTCCTGTCCGGATACACAGAACAAATCACGTCACGGTAGATCCCGAAAGCCACCACAAACTGCCCAATAGAAAGCTCGTTAGAAAGCCTGGGATCTGCCGATTTGAATATGGCAGAGAAATTATCCCCGGAAACTAGACCTATCACACTCCGGGGACGGCAAAATAAGGCTCACCAAATTAATGTCTTTCCCCATCAGAATTTTAGATCTCATCCGGGCCGAGACATTAGCCGCTTCAGAAATATATGGCCTACCTATAGCCGACGATGCCACACTCGAAGCCAGGGAATAATTAGCATCGACTGGGGCCGACACTGATGCCTGAGGAAAACTGGGCACCGGCTCTGCCGCAGAGGCCAGTGCGGCATTGACAGTCACCGAAGCACCGGCAGCTGAGTTACACTCCACAGCCAGTAGCCTCGCATCCAAAGACTGCATCGATCTACCCAGAGATTTTAGAGATTCGTGAATAAGGCTGGATTCATAGGAACCACTAGGAACAGCCGAAGCAGCCGCCCGGCTGTTAGAACCTCCACCGCAACGTTTTGGCGGGGCGCTGGGAGGAGGATCCGCCTTCCTGGTCCGCTTCCGACCTCGAGCCGCCGCCGGGATAGCCAGCACAGGCACCGGTGAGACACACCTGGCTTGCGTAGCCAGCTCCCGAATCTCAGGAGAATCCAAACCTGGAGCTGGAGTGATACCACGATTCTGAAGTTGCCTCAGGAAAATCTCCGTCCCCTCCGAACGTGAGCCGGGCAGCACAGCCAGGCGGGAGCTCCTGCGAACCCCATCCAGAGAACCAGCATACACCTCAGGAGATACTTGCCGTCCTGGATCCGGTACCTCCAATGAATCAGAGTCGGAACCCAACATGGTGAGTGCACCGAACCAGACGCAACACAGGAAAAACACAAGTGCCATAAGCCAACAACTACAATCGCACTCTCATCTGAAAATACAACTGACAGAAGCAGGAGAGAGAACAGATTTTAAATATGGTAGTCATGCTGTGATTGGTTAGAACATACGTGCCTGATTCTAATTGGTATACAGAACCGTAACACCCACTGCATAGCTGATCAGTTAAAGAGAAGAGAGATAACGTAATTGAAGTCTCCCTGACAGAATTTACGCTGAGCTACATTTCTCTATGGATTGTTTTGATACTTTCACAGTAATTATATTGCACCTCAACCTGCTATAATCAAAAAAGACATGGAAATTTCACTTTTTACAATATGGGATGCTTAAAAGGATAAAAAGAAGGGTACCAGCTATGGATAACAGTGGGCAGTTTGATATTATATTTAGTAAATTTGCTGCAGTCACCTTATTTTTGTGAAGTCAAGTGACCGAGGAAGAGATGGAGTGACCCTGCCCGGAGGAAGCCCGGGGCCCCCGTCTGGAGCCAGGCCCAGATGGAGGGCCCGTCAGCGAGCGTCTGGTGGCTGGGTTTGCCACGGAGCCCGGCCGGGCACAGCCCGAAAAAGCTACGTGGCATCCATCTCTCCATCCCATGGGCCCACCACCTGTGGGAGGAACCGCTGGGGTCGGGTGCGCTGCCACATGGGTGGCAGTGAAGGTCAGGGGCCTCGACGGACCAGACCCGGGCAGCAGATGCTGGCTATGGGGACGTGGAATGTCACCTCTCTGTGGGGGAAGGAGCCGGAACTGGTGCGGGAGGTGGAGCGCTACCGGTTAGATCTGGTGGGGCTTACCTCTACGCACAGTCTCGGTTCTGGAACCATACTCCTGGATAGGGGTTGGACTCTTTTCTTCTCCGGAGTTGCCCAGGGTGTGAGGCGCCGGGCGGGTGTGGGGATACTCACAAGACCCCGGCTGAGCGCCGCTACGTTGGAGTTTACCCCGGTGGACGAGAGGGTCGCCTCCCTACGCCTGCGGGTTGTGGGGGGGAAAACTCTGACTGTTGTTTGTGCATATGCACCGGGCTCCAGTGGGGGACTCCATAGTTCTGCTGGGGGACTTCAACGCGCACGTGGGCAATGATGGAGACACATGGAGAGGCGTGATTGGGAGGAATGGCCTCCCTGATCTAAACCAGAGTGGTTGTTTGTTGTTGGACTTCTGTGCTAGTCATGGATTGTCTATAACGAACACCATGTTCGAACATAGGGATGCTCATAAGTGTACTTGGTACCAGAGCACCCTAGGCCAAAGGTCAATGATCGATTTTATAATCGTTTCATCTGATCTGAGGCCGTATGTTTTGGACACTCGGGTGAAGAGAGGGGCAGAGCTGTCAACCGATCACCATCTGGTGGTGAGTTGGGTCAGGGGGTGGGGGAAGACTCTGGACAGACCTGGTAAGCCCAAACGGGTAGTGCGGGTAAATTGGGAACGTCTGGAGGAGGCCCCTGTCCGACAGACTTTCAACTCACACCTCCGGCGGAGCTTTTCGTGCATCCCTGTGGAGGCTGGGGGCATTGAACCCGAGTGGACAGTGTTCAAAGTTTCCATTGCTGAAGCTGCGGCGAGGAGCTGTGGTCTTAGGGTCTTAGGTGCCTCAAGGGGCGGTAACCCACGAACACCGTGGTGGACACCGGTGGTCAGGGAAGCCGTCCGACTGAAGAAGGAGTCTTTCCGGGATATGTTATCCCAGAGGACTCCGGAGGCAGTGGCAGGGTACCGAAGGGCCCGAAGGGCTGCAGCCTCTGCCGTGAAAGAGGCAAAGCAGCGGGTGTGGGAGGAGTTCGGAGAAGACATGGAGAAGGACTTTCGGTCGGCACCAAGGTGCTTCTGGAAAACCGTTCGCCACCTCAGGAGGGGGAAGCGGGGAACCATCCAAGCTGTGTACAGTAAGGATGGGACGCTGTTGACCTCAACTGAGGAGGTAATAGGGCGGTGGAAGGAGCACTTTGAGTGTGGAAGTCTGGGACGGTGCCTAAGTAGTGGCAGACCGGGGTGGTGGTTCCCCTTTTCAAAAAGGGGGACCAGAGGGTGTGTGCCAATTATAGGGGTTTCACACTTCTCAGCCTCCCTGGTAAAGTCTTCTCCAAGGTGCTGGAAAGGAGGGTTCGGTCGATAGTCGAACCTCAGGTTGAAGAGGAACAATGCGGATTCCGTCCTGGTCGTGGAACAACGGACCAGATCTTTACTCTCGCAAGGATCCTGGAGGGAGCCTGGGAGTATGCCCAACCAGTCTACATGTGCTTTGTGGATCTATGATCGGGTCCCCCGGGAGATACTGTGGGAGGTGCTGCGGGAGTATGGGGTGAGGGGGTCCCTTCTCAGGGCCATCCAATCTCTGTACAACCAAAGCGAGAGCTGTGTCCGGGTTCTCGGCAGTAAGTCGGACTCGTTTCAGGTGAGAGTTGGCCTCCGCCTGGGCTGCACTTTGTCACCAATCCTGTTTGTAGTATTTATGGACAGGATATCGAGGCGTAGTCGGGGTGGAGAGGGGTTGCAGTTCGGTGGGCTGGGGATCTCATCGCTGCTTTTTGCAGATGATGTGGTCCTGATGGCATCATCGGCCTGTGACCTTCAGCACTCACTGGATCGGTTCTCAGCCGAGTGTGAAGCGGCTGGGATGAGGATCAGCACCTCTAAATCGGAGGCCATGGTTCTCAGCAGGAAACCGATGGAGTGCCTTCTCCAGGTAGGGAATGAGTCCTTACCCCAAGTGAAGGAGTTCAAGTACCTTGGAGTCTTGTTCGCGAGTGAGGGAACAATGGAGCGGGAGATTGGTCAGAGAATCGGCGCAGTGGGTGCGGTATTACATTCAATTTATCGCACCGTTGTGACGAAAAGAGAGCTGAGCCAGAAGGCAAAGCTCTCGATCTACCGGTCAGTTTTCGTTCCTACCCTCACCTATGGTCATGAAGGTTGGGTCATGACTGAAAGAACGAGATCCAGGGTACAAGCGGCCGAAATGGGTTTCCTCAGGAGGGTGGCTGGTGTCTCACTTAGAGATAGGGTGAGAAGCTCAGTCATCCGTGAGGAGCTCGGAGTAGAGCCGCTGCTCCTTCGCGTCAAAAGGAGCCAGTTGAGGTGGTTCGGGCATCTGGTAAGGATGCCCCCTGGGCGCCTCCCTAGGGAGGTGTTCCAGGCACGTCCAGCTGGGAGGAGGCCTCGGGGAAGACCCAGGACTAGGTGGAGGGATTATATCTCCAACCTGGCCTGGGAACGCCTCGGGATCCCCCAGTCGGAGCTAGTTAATGTGGCTCGGGAAAGGGAAGTTTGGGGTCCCCTGCTGGAGCTGCTACCCCCGCGACCCGAGACCGGATAAGCGGACGAAGATGGATGGATGGACCTTATTTTTAAAAGATAATAAAAGCCATAAAACTAGGGATGCACTGATGCACCAAAGGTAAAGCATGTGGGCTCTGACGGGACTCTATGTTGCTTTCAGGTACACTCGCTTATGGTGGGGAATTTCTGCTCATTTACAGTTAGTGTGGTGAAGATGGTTTAATATATTTTTTTTTTATAATGATATTTATTTGTTTAGCTTGCGCAAAGGAAAACAACAAACATCGGCATCGGTATTGACATTGGCCAAATGAAAATTCTACATATCGGTATCGGCTGAGAAATTTGCAATCGGTGCATCCCAACGTAAAACATAATCCATTTTCAAGTCAATTAACACTGATATTAGACACCAAATACAGTTTGTTGACATTAATGAAGTGCATAACAAAGCGCTAGTGAGATGATGATAGACATCACACTTATACATCCATTCACATCTATCCTGTACACACACACGAGACATCCATGTGTCCAAGACATTCAGGATTAGCTGGCAACACATCAGGACTAGACAAAAAAAAGTTATTGCGACAACACTATTTTGCAGACTTAATGTGTGACCGCTACACTAAATGTTATGCAATGAAGACAAGAATATTACAGTGAATTGACATCTGTGGGTCTCACCTGTGTGAAGACCCCTCCCCACTTGTTCCTGTTCCTGTTTAGGAGGCAGAGTGGCAGAGGTATGTCAGGAGGATGAGCTACACCTGAATCCACTTTTCCTGACTGCTGATTCCACGTCCTAGTTCCTACATCAGAGGGCTGGAGCTTTAGCTCCTGTTCAACTACTCACAACCAGGACTGTGGATTATCTTGAGTAACTGGGTGAGAGTTTCTGGAAAGAGACATTGCTGTTGAGTTTTTCAAATGGATTCTTGGCGTTTTGAGCACCACAATCGAGTGAAATCTAGTTGCATTATATTGGAGAGAAGGCGGACATCTCTACAGCAGATATCTCCAACACTGAGCAACTCACACCAAAACAGTCTAGATTGATAAATAGCAGTACAGGTAAGAGTAAAACTATGTATTTTTGATTTTGGGTTTAACTGTCCCTTTTAAGGTAACCAATCAAGATTGCCAATCTTTTATTCAGACAGTGAATGATGCTTGGGAGGCTGAGAAAATATCCTAATGTGCTCTCTAACATTGGTGACGTTAGAGATGAAAGAAGTAAACTTCAGGTGAGTGTATTAAGAATGAATCATCTGAGTGCTAGGTTGGTAGGTTGTGGGGCAAACCAAATTGTGATAACTGACTTATTGCCATCATTACCAGTGAAACTACTGCACGTATAATAAAAGGGTAAAGGTACAAGACTGTGAACATAACGATCATAGACTTCAGTGGTAGCAGCTCAGTAGTTGTTCGCAGATTTGTGAATGCAGTAAACATTTCCATGGTAACAGCGAGCTCCACAAATCAAAGACTTCATTGTTATGCTTAGGATTGTGGGTAGTGTAGTACTTCTCCATGACATCACGAATAAAACATGTTTTTCTTAAAACAAGGTTGATATCATACGGACTTCTGGCTTCTACAGGGGCATAAACCTTGTTGTTTAAAAATCTCAAAGCTTGTTGTAAGTCTACCTTGGATGGTTTAGACTGGTGCTTCTTGAACATTTTTTTTAAAAAAATGTGCCAACCTTGAATATTTTTTTCAGCCAAGTACCCTCTGACCAGCACATAAGGTTTTTGGTAGACAAAAAAAGAAAACACCTTTTATAAAGCACATTAGTCTGCACTATAGTGTCTGATTTAATAGAGAACAACATTGTAACTGAAAAACATTTAAATGCTCCATTTCAAATGTTTAGGATCACTAAATTCATTCATTATTATGGTGTATAATTCTTGTATGAATTATGCGCAACTGATATTTAAAAAAAATATTATTTATATCTCCTGTACCCCCTGCAGTACTCCAAATGGGGGGGGGGGTAGCCCCATTTCAGAAATACTAGTTTAGACATTATGGCTAATAATCAAAATCCTTATGAAGAAAATAAATGGGATTTTTACTTCCTGAACAACACATTTGAGCTCTATAGTATTGTAATTAGTTGTTTGTTTTGATAATATTTTAATGTGTAATCATGAACATTCGTGTTTATACATTAGCATACAAGAGTCAGTTAGAAACTAGACTAACCAGGAACTGCATGTGTTTGTAGATATATAGAGTATTTTGTGTTCTATAGGCACCAATACTGTATACAGGACTACGCTGCATTTCTAGCCTGCTCCTTTTTTAAATATGATACACAATGCTTTAGACAGAGATACAGCTCAGGTCAGCGCATATGAATGTCTGTTCTGCTTTGTGTTAGAGCCAAACATATGTCCCAATGTTCTCATACAAATGTTTTGACCAGGAGCACAAACTGGGCTATAAAAAAATAAAAAAACACAACACAATGTTCTCACATGATCCCTGAATGTCTCAAATCCCTAATACAAAAACACAGAGAGAAATACATGAACAAATGTACACACATGCATAAAAAATGAGCACATGTGCGTACACACAATCATGCCCCTTAAGCAAATGAGAAGTGACGCCTCCGTCTGTGCATGCCAGGAACATGCAGAGAGAGCGAGGACTGGGAGAGAGACAGTGTGTATGGATGGGGTGTGACATGACCCATAGTGCATGCCAAGAGCATACAGGGCCCATGCCAAGTGCAAAAGCACATATCGTCTCTGTCAGGCAGAAACCTTGTGTCTCCATATTATGTCATTTTAATTTATTTTTCATAAATCTATGCCATTGGTCCATCTTTACATCTGTCTATGGGTGGCGTGGCGCCTGGGTAGCTCACCTGGTAGAGTGTGCGACCCATGTACAGAGGCTCAGTCCTCACTGCAGCAGCCGGGGGTTTGGTTCTGACCTGCGGCCCTTTGCTGCATGTCATTCCCCCTCTGTCTCCCCTTTCTTGTCCAAGCTGTCCTATAAAAAAAAAAAGGCCTAAAAAAATGCCACAAAAAAGTGATGTGGTGATTTCTGAGGTAAATAGCTCAATAAAAGGTTTTCAAATTAGCCTTTTTTCATTTACTGAAAAACAACGGTTTTGGGCATGCTAGTTTTACAGCGACGATAGAAAAGAGAGATGGGATAAAGCAGTACAAAGTGAGACGGATACTAAAGCATTTTTCTCGCTTTTTCTGTGTGTGTGTGTGTGTGTGTGTGTGTGTGTGTGTGTGTGTGTGTGTGTGTGTGTGTTTCCACTGAAAGAACACTAAGTAACACAGTGACAGGCGCAAGAGCGTGTTAATGTACACATTCAGTGGCCTTTTAAGCACAGAACGACATTTATTTTACAGGAGAGAAATCATTCTACAAGATGAAATAGAGGAGCTGAAAGAGGAAATGGTTTGTAACAGAGTGCTGATGTAAATATTTCTGCCAAGCGACTTTCTCCTCCTTTGGAGAGAAAACAATGAATGTATACGCAGCTGTCTCATGGCGTCCTCGTTATTTCTGAGTAAGGGTGATGGCATAATGTGTGTGTGTATATGTTTGTTCACATAGGCCATCATATCTATTTGCATAGTGTGAGAAAACATTAAGAGACAGAGAAAAGGACAAAAAGTACTAAAAGAGTGCGAGTAATGAGTGTGAAATGTGCCGAATTAGGAGCTTCCAGGCTTAAATGTCACTGACTGAGATTCAAAGCTTTAATAGGTACAGTGAGGACTATAAAGCTGACCTGGAGTGAGTCAAAGTTATCTCAAGCAATTGCAAAACCTCATCACCCCCTCGCGGGCCAATCATACATCTTTAAACATAATCCCCTGCTTCTGCGAACAGACTGCATCAAAAAGGACGTTACAGCTGCAATATATTTTTGTTTCTACCAAAGGAATCCTGCAAATTCCATTTTCTGAAGCAGTAATGTGAATTCTAATTGATAAAGCAGCTGTCAAGATATTCCAATTGCCACGTCGTAAAAAAGGCAGCAGGTTTTCATCAGAGGGAAATGTTTTGCAGGAAGCTTCATAAGCGAGGCAGTCTAGTGTCTCAGAACCTCGTCATATGTAGTGGTAAATCTGTCACCATATTCCAAACACTCTAGATCATTAACATCTCAGAGGCTCAAACACTATTTTAAATGTGTACATTTTCAAATGCTTGGAAAGACATTGTGTCTCTATAGCTGTTGTAGGGAATGTCCAAAATAAGGCCCTGAGGCCGGTCAAACCTGACTCCTATTAATTCATTCCCGCGTATTCTTTTATGGACTTACGTTCACTCTACACAAGGATCAATCACAGACGATGAGTTCAGTCAACCAAGTTTACTGAGTCCAGCATAAGATTTACAACACAGCTGTGGTTTCACGAAACAGAGACTAAGTTTCCCTAGCAACAGACATAAAGTCAGGGCTCGGTCCACCAAGATCTCGTCCGAAGTCAGCCCCGTCCTAGCCTTACTCTAATCTTGTATTGTCTTCCTGCAGAGCGGTGTCTTCTTGTCCCTAGGAAAGACTCTGCTATCTTCGCACAACACATGCCAGGGTTGAGACCGCCTGTGACCGCTCCCTTTTCTTAGACACATTTCCTGTTTTGTTTTTTACCCAACTGTCTGGTTCATATCCTTTCGTACCATATAAGGCTTACTCTATTTTAAAGAAGGTTAAGCTTAAGTTTTTTTTAAAAACTTAAGCTTAACCTTCTGTGCATCAGAGATCTTCTTTGTGCGGGGAGTGCAAATGTGCCTCACCCGGAGTACTTTTAACCACTTCCTCAATGACTGCACACAGCTCTTTTGCAACGAGCACAGTTTATCTTTAATTGTTAATATTCTACACTGTCCATATGTAACTTTTAAGCAGGCAAAGTTGACTGAACACAGTGTCACAGTGTTCTTTTCCAGCAGCACACATCGTGTAGGTCTACATTTTCACACCTGGGAGGAGCAGCTCTCAACAGCTCAAGCCTCCTATTGCTGGCTTCAAGGCAGCATTTTGCTGTTAATGATTAGTGGCTAAGTGCTTTGCCCAAGGGCACCTTGACAGTGGCTGTTGTGAAAGGGATAGCTGTATTATTCCAAATGGTCCTAGTGGAGCCAGCAACATTTTGTCACAATTGTGGGTTTCTGTTGTAGTTTTTTCCTGTTTTTATTGTGTTTATTTGTTCTGTTTCCTTGTTGTTTGACATCTCATGTTTTCTGTCTTCTGTGTTTTACCTTGTGGTGTATGTTTCATGCTTAGTTTCCTGTTTTATTTTGTTGTCTCCCTATTTCTACCATGTTATGTCTTGTTTTACTTTGTCTTTTGTTTTCCCGCCTTTGAGATTGTCTGCCCCGCCCTGATGAGTTTCACCTGTTCCCCAGCCCTTGTGTCACCTGTCCCTTGTTTCACCCACGTTTACATATGGTTTTTAGTCTGTGTGCTTTCTGTGTCTGTTTTTGGTTTGTCGTCATTCGTTGACAGTCTGTGAAGTGTTCCGTCCTGGGTTTAGTTGTATTTTTCCGTGTTCCTGGTTTTTCCTGTTCCTGTTCTTTTTCTGTGTTTTTTCGGAATATCACCTGAGGCCTGTACTACGAATCAAGATCAACATGCCCTGGATTTATTTCAGGTACCCGGCTTCACCTAACCTAACAACTGCGGTCCCGCATAACCTGTGTCACGACGGTGGTTAACAACTAGGTCAATCAACCCAGGGTTTCCCAATCCAGCGACGCGCACGTTCACATAAAAGAGCCACATATTTTACATAAGAAGAGCAAACTATAATTCTACATAAATATGAAGAACACAGACGCAGTTTTACAGGCAAAACGCAATACAGTCGCTGCTTCCTAACCCAGGAAGGAAAGCTGGCAAAAAAAAGCCGACGGTGTAAATGCGTAAATCACAACGCTTATCAATATCACTTCCCAATCAGTCAGGCACAAGAGCTGACCATAATTACACTTGTGCTTTCAATAAACTGTCGTTGCTTTAGCCTATTATTTCAGTTGCAACCCTGGCAGTGGTAAGCGATCGTGAGAGCAAATAAAAAGTATAAAAATATAAATCAAACCGATATGCGCACTGGCAACATACGGCTCAAGAAGCCAACAAATAGCCTATACGTAATTCACTCCGCTGAAAATCTATAACTTTCATAAAAATACCCATCAGGGAATGTTAACGGGGTTGTCGGTCTCTAAATGTTTTAACTTTTCTGAGCACACCTCTCTCTCTCTCTCTCTCTCTCTCTCTCTCTCTCGCACCGAGCTCCACCGGATCTTCTAGGAACGGTGACGCCATTATTAATCGAGTATTGATTGGTCAGTAGGCCATGCTTTTACACCGGTTGATCTCTAATCTCCAACATAACCTGCTTGCAAGTTAGACAGTGTGCGGGAGTTTCTTTGCAGTGGATAACACTAATAAAAACATGTGAAAAGACTGTAAACTGTGTAGTACTGAATTGTGTTAGACCGTTAAACTGTTTTTCACCATTTACGCTAAAACATACGAAATTTGAGTTGAATGTGTATTGAGTGCAGCGGTAGAGCCGGTTAGCAATTAGCCTAGCGGAGGGAAACAGCTACAGTAGCCTGGCTCTCTCTAAAGTTAAAACATAGCCCTACCAACACCTCAAGCCTAATAATTAACACATTGTATCTGTGTCCACTTTTTTGTTGTTGTTTCTCTTTAATCCGTACACAAGCAGAATGTAAAAAAACGACACGCTGTGGTTTAATGGGGTGCTACGAGCTGCAGCTAGCTTTTTCTTGGCAAACAACGGTCTGGAGTCTTGTTCCACGGCTATCTGGCAACCTGCTCAAGATGCTGCACAGAAGTCCTCGGCAGATGGATAAACGGTTTCATCAAGAATTAGTTTTTAGCGCCCCCTAAAACCACCAATTTTTACATTTCTGTTTGTGCATGGATTAAAACAAGACACAACATGTCAATTACTGAGCTTCAGAGGTGCTGGTGTGTATTTTTGATCTCTGGACAGAGCCAGGCTAGCTGTTCCCTCCTGGCTTCAGTCTTAATGCTAATCCATAGGCTAGTTGTCTCCTAATTAGTGCACAGACATGATGAGAGTGATATCTTTCCATCTTGCTCTCAACAAAAGAAATCAAAACCATTGATTATTTCTGTCACTTTTGGCTGCCACGTGTATCAATGCATGCCAAACCTTTTATGAAAATCAAAACATCTGATACTGAAAAACAATTTAAGGCAAATCTGAGGATTTACATTTCAATACATTTCAGTCAGCTGACGCTTTTATCCAAAGCGACTTTCAATAAGTGCATTCAACCATGTAGGTACAAACTCATAACTGCAAGAGTCACATAAAAGAAGTACATTAGCTTCAATTAAGCCAAACTACAAAGTGCCACATGTAAGTGCAAGTTCTGTTCTTATTTTTTTATAGCAATTATCTTTTTAGCCATGGTGCAGTCGGAAGAGATGATTTAGACAACTACGTGCAAGACACCATAAACACAGACACTGATAATGTATTCTATATCCTATTACTTTATGTGTTGAAAGATTGCAATACTAAAAATGTTCTTTCAGTTTTAACAACTACCTCAACACGGTTGGTATTATTATAAGAATAGTGTGATATGCTGCCAGTGATATTGCATACAGGGTATTTGTCATTGGGAGTTTAATGAATGGTGAAAAAAAGAAATACATATTCTCTCATACACAGTGACTGATTCTGAGATGCAGCTTTGAATCCTTTGCAAAACAACCCAGAAGCAATGGCAGGTTTTTGTGACTGCAGCGAGAAACTGTCCAAACAGATCATTGCAAAGGCGGAGGATAGCTGCCATACAATCACGTTGGCAACGTGTTCACTCCCAACAGTGAACCCACGTCATATGTTGCTATATTACGGTGTCTTGTTTTATGGAATTTGTATGGTAATCTTTGCCATTTCTAACAGAAAGATTCGCTGACATCAATATGCAAATATTTCTTTTCAGGTCTGTAAAAACAGACCATGCCCTGGGTATGAGGACGGCTTCCATGCCAGTGGTTAAATTAAGATTTTTCTTTTAGTATTTTTCAAAAAATGACTGAAATTGCTCTGTCAGCTGTTGACACACAGATGGATGTGCGCACACCTTCCTACGCATGCACACACACACACACAGATACACACACAAGCCGCACACAGAGAAGAAACACACAGCGTTCAGCGTAGAGCTAATCAGCTGTCTAATCGTCTGTCAGTTCTCATATTCATCATCAGGCCTGGGACATATGGCTCTGCTTTGATCAGGAGGAGTGTATTTCTGTATGTGTGTGTGTGTACTCTGATAACAAAACCCAAGCACACAGACACTACACCGAGGCAAAGGATAGTTTCCAATTTAGTAAAAAACAGCAGGTACACAGAAAAGTACAGTACATACAGAAAACTATAAACTAAAACTTTAAATCTGTCACCAACAGGGCAGACTAACCAAACTCATAGCAGAAATGGAGCTGGCACAACAATCCAGAGATTTAAAACCTAAAAATCCCTGCAGTTACCTTGCAAGGAAACACAGACGCAGCAAATGTCTTCCATAGAAGCTAACAAAGGCATTAATCAAGACTTTCAGATTACGACAACGACAAAATGTCGTCGGTCCATGCCGTCTAAAATGACACATGAAAGCATTTTCTGATCTGAAACAACATCATTCCAAACCTCAGATTTCCAAACTCACTGTTGAAAAAGTAATCAGTTTTATGATGTGACACCACTATGATTAATGTTTGGTTAGATTTAGGGCATACTCACACCAGTTAAGCCGTGCCCGAGCATGTTTGATCCCGAAGTCTGATTTATTTGACTAGTGCGATTGCTCCGTGCCGGTACGCTACATAGTGCCCGATTAAAAGTGGACACTGGACCGATTAAAAGAGATGGGCCCCAACGTCGTTTTCCAAGCAGCGCTGCCTGGAAGGCACTTAAAACGCAACTCCCAGGAATGGGCGCTGCGAGGGGCACGGGCACAAGGGGACCACTGGTGTGAATAAAACACTTAAAAACCTCCTTAAAAACTGGGTTCAGTTATATAAAAAAGCTGTGTAAAAGACGGCCAGATATTAAAAGCAGGTTAAAAGAACCACTGGACAGGACGGACAGCTGAAGATTAAAACTTTAAATAAAAGGTCAACTCCACACCTGCCCTGGTCTCTCTCCTAGAGACATTACAAAATAAATAATTATATATATATAGTTATGTAAATAAATAGCCCAGCGTTGCAATACAAAATAAATTCTATCCCAATATTAAAGACATATTATTTAACCTCAAAAATTAAAATAAAAACATTTAAAGGGTCTAAAATACTGTCTGAATTACTTGCCCTTGAGGTTAAAAAATATACACATACCATTAAAAATTAGTAATAAGTGCTGTGTTTAAAAGGGCTTTAAAGAGTAAAAAGTGCCACACAATAAATAACTATAAATAATTTAAAATACATCATAGAATAAAACCACACTGTTAGTAAAATGTATAAAACCAATGGCATGTGTATTATCATGTTAAAATCTTGAGGCAAGTAATTCAATTTGTAATAATAATAATAATAAATATTAGCAATAAAGACAGAAGCACTATCAAATTATTAAAATATAGATAAGGCAGAATAAAAGTTATAAAGGACAACCAAGGCATCTTTAAAATATTTATTAAAAAAACCCATAAAAACATTAACATATTAGGTAGGATCCCTCTCTGCAGTTAGAAATTAACCCCCAAAAAGGAAAGAATAAAGAAATCTGAAAAGCATGCTATAAAAGACGTAAATATAGAAATATTACAACAAATACCGTTATTATTAAACATAAGGTTAGGGTTAGGGTTAGGTGCCTTGTAGTCGACGTTGGGGGCTTAAAACGCCATTGAGCGAGATGGGCCAGGGCATGGTTTAGTTGGACTCGGCACGGTAAGCATCAGTGTGACTGCTAAACGTGCCCAGGTGTGGTTCTTACCTTACAGATGAACAGGAATTGTAGTCGGCGAGTGCCGCAATGCAATGGCGTAATCGTGCTCGGGCCCTGATGTGTTGCCAGCAGGGGAGTTGGGACAATCATGCTCGGGCACGATAAGGCAATTGGGCCATGTGTGATTACACCCTTTGGAACAAAGACAACTTGGTTAGGTTTAGAGAAAGATCATGGTTCGGGTTAAATTACTTTTTTTAAGGTTAGGGTATCTTTCTAGTCATGGTTACAATAAAAAAACAAAAACAGGAATCTATGAATGGCTCCCCATAACAATTTCACAATTTCCCTCGGGATAAAGTTCTAACTTATCTTATGTTCCAGAGGCATGTTCACAATTCAGGCACTTGAAGTCTTTGATGACATCTGAATGAATGTCATGCAGAGGTACACAGGAATGCTGCTCTGGTCTAACCAACTAACTTTACATAACCTATACAGTTCTGTACATGGCAGCAGTCCAGGATATGACAAAATACACAGGGTGCCAATCAAACAGACGAGGTGGAGGTAGTATAGAGATAGCAAAAGACATCTGTTTATATTTATCTATTTATATTTTTGACATCCTACACACTACCATTATATGAAAGGGGTGCTGTCAGACTGCTGTGAAACTCAACATCCTTAAACCTGACGCCAGAAAAAGAACGTCAGTATTGGAAGATTCTGCAAAACCCATTTTGTTATTATTTCAATGCCAACATTTTAAAAGTTCTCGCTATCTACAATATTTGCGCACGGCAACTATAATGAGGATAAGATTAGGAAAAGATTGTAGTTATGGCAAATAAATAATGGTTTGGGTAGGGCAACCAAAACACATGGTTAAGGCAAGGGAAAGATAGTGATTATGTTGATTAAAAAGCTGGACACAAATTCCACATCTGTGACAGGACGCAAACTCTGGTCTCCTGCATGAATGCCAGATACACTACACATCAACCTACATAAAGAACACACTACTTCCTGCAATGGCACTTAACCATGGAATCGTACGTAAATTGTGATGTGCAGGATTTTCCAATGTGGCCCTAATTCCTAGGGATACTGGGCTGACATACCGCTAAACATTTCTACACAGCAGTACATACTGAGGGAACCGCAAAGATATGTCCATGTCCATTTTATGCTTGTTGTGTGTTAGTAGGCAGAAAAGGCTGGCATGCTGTCCTAAGCTTTGAGCTGTCCACAGAAGTAAGAGATGGTTAAGGGAGCTTCACACCTTCCTGGTTTGGTCCAGACCTTAGACTTTTTAGTTTTAAACCAAAATTACAGGTGTGGAACCTCCCCTGGGCCATTGTCCGGATGAAACAGCCGAACCTTGATCCGATGTAAACATGTAGTGTGGAAGCATTTTTTTTTTATCATATACAGGATCATATACAGGAAGTCCTGTTGTTTTGTTATAAGAGTAGGGAAGCTGTGACCGTGGATGGGCTCAGAGCAGACAGCTGTTAGCGATCGCTGCAGAGAGGAAATTCAAAGTTAAAGTCAACTCAAAGAATGCGGAAAGTGAGGGACATCCGGCGGAGCTTCCCTTAAATGAACCGTCATCGATATAGACTAGGTTCAGAGAGAGATAGGAAGACTTGGCATAAGGACCCAGGTGAGTCCCAGGAAATGCAGGATACTTTTGCCTCGACTCTACTCGCCTTTTTTGGTTTTCCATTATGAAAAAAAGTCCCTGGTACCTGCCAACAAGTACTTTTTTTAGTATCCCCTCCGTCGAGGTTCCAAGCGAGCTGAGGTGATACCAAAAGCTGACGTGAAAACCTGCAGACTTCTGATTGGTCGGAGAGAATCGCCACTAATCACTGCGTCATCTTTGCTAGCGACAGACGGGGGGTGTCCTGAACAGACCCGCCATTTTTAAATAGTTTAGCCAGCGGCGTTTTTTTTTGCTGCCTCCAGCTTCTTTTGAAACTAAATTTGTCTTCTAGCTGTGGCAAAAAGCCACGTGCCCAGAGTCAAAAACACACATTTAACATTCTGTGTGTGTGTCGCGTGAGGTCACGGCAGTTTCCTGCGGCGTCACTATGACGACCAGCCATGCTCGCCTCACGCATGAGGCGGTACTAAATCTGCAATGGAAAAAGGAAGACGTGGCATCGCGGCCGAGCCGAGTAGAGCTGGTACTAGCAGTGGGTAAGCGCCATTTGTTGTAGATATGGCAGTAGTTGGTAAGAGTAAGGTTGGATAGAACAGTCACTTGATTAAGAATCAGCTGATCTAGCACCAATTAAAGTTGCTTTGACAAAAAAGGTGGGGTTACCGCAGCTGGGATCTTCTTTCTACCAGTGCACAGTTCAGCTCTGCCATCACTGCTGACTAATGAGTTATTCCTCAAGTGTGTTATGAATGTAAGCTAAACCCTTCTCAAAGGTGTTCAATTTTACCTGGCGAACCAAGCCAACTAAGATATTATCTTCTGTAACAGGATGACAAACCCAGGCAGGACCAGTTCCATGGACAGCGTCTGTAATATTTTTCAGTATATTTCAGTCTGTGAGCCAAACATCGTCGCAGACACATCGTTTTATGAATGATGAATTTGTTTTTGTGTTCAGCAGCTGTAAAATGTCTTTTATTTGATCAGTTTTTTTCCAATTTGGTTGCTTGCATATACTATCACATTCATGCTTGGCCTTCTGAACTGTGGCTGTGCACAACACATACACATGTGCACACACACTTTGTCATGTTATCAGTAGGAGGGCCGTAGCGAACATTTAACTTACAGCACTGATCAGCTGTTTCCGCTGTCAGCGTCTTCCCGGATAGCCTATCGTGTATTCGTCTCCGGACAGTATGAAACAGCCATTACTCTCGGACATTAAAGAATAAGCCATCTCTTTTACATGCCTGTTTACACTTTAACCTCTTTCTTCCTTTCAGTTCTCTTCATGTTCTGTATCTTTCTTAACCTGTCCAACCCTTTCTTTTCCTCTCTGTTATCCTCTCCCTCTGCACCTCTAACCATATACACCTTCTTTCTCTCCTCATTTTAACAGTTTCTCTCTGTAGGCCATGTGGATACTATTATTATTTGTTCTCTCTACTACCCGGGCTGCTTTGGTGCAGTATTAGAATTATTTGATTAGACTGTCTAATGTTTTTATTCTTTTATTTCTTAAAATTATTGTCATAACAAAACAGCAAAGAAGTCACTGCCACAGCTCACATGTTGTATGTACACTCACCTAAAGGATTATTAGGAACACCCTAATAGCGTGTTTGACCCCCTTTCGCCTTCAGAACTGCCTTAATTCTTCGTGGCATTGATTCAACAAGGTGCTGGAAGCATTCTTTAGAAATGTTGGCCCATATTGATAGGATAGCATCCCCCACACCATTACACCACCACCACTACCAGCCTGCAGAGTGGTAACAAGGCATGACGGATCCATGTTCTCATCAGACCAGGAAACATTTTTTCAGTCTTGAAAGATTCAATTTTGGTGAGCTCGTGCAAATTGTAGCCTCACTTTCCTATTTTTAGTGGAGATGAGTGGTACCCGGTGGGGTATTCTGCTGGTGTAGCCCATCCGCCTCAAGGTTGTGTGTGTTGTGGCTTCACAAATGCTTTGCTGCATACCTCGGTTGTAAGGAGTGGTTATTTGAGTCAAAGTTGATCTTCTATCAGCTTGAATCAATCGGCCCATTCTCCTCTGACCTCTAGCATCAACAAGACATTTTCGCCCACAGGATTGCAGCATACTGGATGTTTTTCCTTTTTCAGACTATTCTTTGTAAACCCTAGAAATGGTTGTGCATGAAAATCCCAGTAACTGAGCAGATTGTGAAATACTCAGACCAGCCCGTCTAGCACCAACAACAATGCCACGCTCAAAGTTTCTTAGATCACCTTTCTTTCCCATTCTGACATTCAGGTTGGAGTTCAGGAGATTGTCTTGACCAGGACCTCACCCCTAAATGCATTGAAGCAGCTGCCATGTGATTGGTTGATTAGATAATTGCATTAACGAGAAATTTAAGAGGTGTTCCTAATAATCCTTTAGGTGAGTGTAATGTTTTCATGAAAAATGAATGGGTAATATTAACATTTATGACCAACAGTGCTTTTCATTCCACTTTCGTTCCCTGTTGGCTCTGGCGTTATCTATATTGATTTTCTTCCCCCTGTCAATCTCCAGTGCTGCTGAAGGCAATATTTTCAAACCACTTTGCCTTCTAGGTGCTATCTCTACATAACTACAATGTGTTGTATTTGTTCACATTCACCTTTGTTAACAAGCTTCCTCTAGCCCTAAATGTAAAAAATGTTTACATTACAATCTGTAGAATATTGTTGTCATTTTCAGGTTCATACTTGTATTTTGGGTTTCTACTAGAGCATGCTTTTCCCCCCCCCCAAGCCCAATGTGCTCCGATTGGTCAGCGTTTGCAGGTGTTCCGCATCTGTTCCGCATCTGTGCTCTGGGAGTTTTAGTACTGTCATTGCAGCCGGAGAATGAAACGGCACTGTAGCGGCACTTTCTACCAATATATAGTACAGTTGTGACATCACAACCATAGAGAAGTCCTGACGGCTCGTTTAAAGGCACCGTTTCTGAATACGGGTTGCATTTCTCCGTGAATTGTGCGTTTTGATACTTTCACAGTATTTATGTAGCACCTAAACCTGCTTTATAATAAAAAAAGACATGGAAATCTCAGTTTTTACAATATGGGACCTTGAAAGTCTAGGGTATTTGCAGTTAAAGCCACAAATCCAAAAGTGGAACGTTCTTCCAGACGACAAAAACAAGCCAAATTTTTAAAATCTGCTAATAACTACTTAACTCTGTAACCACTGATCTTTTAGTGTACTAATACTACTGCTGTAACTTAACCCTTTCATTCCAAAGACAAAAATGGTTGTCCTGCTAACATTTATGTGCATCTCAATTTTTTTAAATCACCATGGCTATTAAAAGTAAAGTAGTATCATTTAATATTTATGAGTCAATATATGCAGAAGATGTGCAGAGTATTGTGTTGCAAAATGTACTTTCTAAGAATTGCGAAGATGCCAAATATAAGATCGTTACAGAAACTAATCTGTTAAATGATGAGGTGATTTTGGTAAAACTTACTTACCACAACCATATTACCAATAGAAAATACAGGCAACAAATGATAAAATACAAGAATTACATTTACTCAAAGTAACTCGAGTAAAACCTCAATAATGTTTGTAATGTCGTCAAGGGTCACCACACAAAATGATGTCTTTATGAATGAAAAAAAAAGTCCTTTTGATCGAAATAATGACTTTTTGAATCAGTCATTGCAGAGGTGATGTGTAAAGTGTGTGCGGGAATTGACATTTTTGTTATCTCTTTGGACACCAGTGCAGTGCCCATTTGGAGTGCGTGCCTGTTCAGAATGGGCCGATTGCTTGGTTCCCAGTATTTTTTTCACAACTTTATCTGACTGTAAGCACAGTTAATCTGGCGCAGCTCGGCTTTGGCTCATCTAGAGATTCGGTGTGTCACCTTTTTTTCGTCTTGTAAACATCACATATCCATGGTAGTGATGTGGCCCGGGCGGGTGAAGCAAGGAGCCTGGTTCAGCCTGCTGGGGAAGACGCTACAGCGCGCAGAAAATGGCCGGAGAAACGTGCACAACAGGTAACAGACTGACTGTAAGGCAAGGAAACTTTATTTCTATAGCACATTTCAGAAACAAGGCAATTCAAAGTGCTTTACATAAAACATTAAACAGCAATTAAAAAGAGATAGAAAGAAGAAAAAAAACTGTCTCAAATAGAATAACATACAAATACAGCTAGAACTGCAAGCAGTTATGACGGGGTCCAAGCCTCCCCGTCGCGTGTCCCCCCCTGGCGCAAGTCGCCCCTGATGACCTGCGGAGCCCACGAAAGTGGAGCACGCAAAAGCAGAACCCAAAGCATGACGGTGGAGAGGCAAATGTCAGGAAATTTCACTAAGTGCGAGTTCCAAAGTATGTAGTAAATTGCAATAGTACATTTCTCATTCATCTATGTAATAAACCAAGACGTATCTGTATGTACGCGTGTGTGTGTCCGTGTTTGGGGGGGAAGGTAACCTGCACGTCACACGCAGACGCCACATGCAGTGCGCTTTACAACAGCGGGGCGGGTGTTACCGCCATACATGATTGCTGGATATACCAAACTAACTTTTCTTCACTTGCCTGAAGCACGAGCGAATAGCTGAAAGGAACATCGTGACTGTTGTGTGGAATAAGGTTGGCAAAAAAAGGCCCTATGCTTTTCAGTGTTTATTATTTCGCTAAGAGGAAACTCTAAATATCAAAAAAAGCCAGACACTATATAATAATAAGTTGCTGTGAGCTGTAGCCTACATTCACCACTTCTAAACAGAAGCCGAACATAATGTAATCTCAGTGATTATTCCTTCACAGCGCTGTGTAATGCGAGAAAATCTCAGAGCTGAACCGGGCAGACACAGCAGTTTTCATCAGACTCACCCTGGGTCGGGTTAATTAAGTCTACTGCTAACTTACAACACTAATAACGTTACCGTCGCCAAAATACCCCCGCGAATCAAATCCATACTTCACCGTTAACCGTCAAGCCACTAAACCTGTATGGAAATGAGCGCCTCTGCTGAAGTGTTAAATTTGTTAACGATCATGCGACACGAGACAACACTCTCTCTCTTTCTCTCTCTCTCTCTCTCTTTTTCTCTCTCTGTGCACACACACACACAAACTGTCCGGTTCTGGTGGTTGATGCACGCAGATATGTGCTGATTAGCTCTCATAACGGGCCAGTTGGGTAGCACACTACCATGAGTCCATGACACTAATGTCTGATTACTCCACATTTTCATTGTATTATTTTGTGATTACATTCTGACGTTCTAACGTTCTCTGTCAGGTAAATCAGTAAGTCAGTAGTTGGCTATACAGTGGAAGTGGAAGTGGAGTTGCATATTAAGTGGTTTGGGGTCCTTCTGTAAGTCATTTTGGGGTACAATTTGGTTTTGAAGAATTCTACAAGCAGAAATATCACAGGCTAAGCAATCGATCCGTTCCAAACAGGCACAATTTCAACGGGAACTGTAGTAGTTGAGTAAAAGGCAACAACGCTTCTACCTCAATTATAGCGCCCCCCTTGTGGCCGATCTTTACCAAATTTGGTAACGAGCCTCAGATCGGCATGCCGAACAAGCATGACAAGTGTCATGTTGATAGCCATTACTATGACAGAGATATTGCAATTGCAAACACATCCATGGAATTATTTGCAAAACGCGTCTACGTTGATTATAGCGCCCCCTAATGGTTGATCTTCGCCACATTTGGTACAGAGCATCGGAATGGAATGTCGAACAATAATACCAAAATACCAAGTTTTGCTCTGATACCTATGAATTTGGCCGAGATATGCTAAAGTTCATGTTTTGTGGCTAGCTACGAAAATTAGTTTGGTAACATAAATAAGCTAAATTATTTTGATAAATTGTTCTCGGGTCTGGGGATGCTACGTACCAAGGTTTGTGCAGATCGGTCGCACGGTCTAGGAGGTGTTTGAAGAAGTAGGTTTATGATAAACGTGATTTTTCACGAAAACGTCTAGGCGGAAATGGGCACGGCCTATATCATGAGATTCACCTGAATTCAGTGGATATAAGTATTTTTAATGTGCAATGTACGGTTTGGGAGTTATAGGGTCAAACGCGGCTACGTTGATTATAGCGCCCCCTAATGGTCGACCTTCACCAAATTTGGTACAGAGCCTCAGAGTGGCATGTCAAACAATAATCCCAAGTTTTTGCTGATAGCATTTAATTTGGCAGAGATATACTAAAGTTCATGTTTCGTTGCTAGCTACAAAATTTTGAGAGCAGAGCAGGTGAATCGCAATCAAGGACCCTTCTAGGGATGTAGCAACTTCCCGCTCCTGCTGCTGTACTACACATGCGGGAGACACACACACACACGCACACACACACGCACAGATATTCCTTGATTTATAGATAGATGTAGCCAACAGCTTAGTTTAACAAAAAGACCATAAATGGGGAAACAGATGGCTGTCTGTCTAATAGAATACACCTACCAGCACCTCTAAGACATAATAGCTCAACGACCAGGCTATTGATATGATGATTCACAGCGAGGAACTGCAATCGGAACACACATGAAACCTAAACTGGGGGCAGAATACTGGCTTTACACTGGGACTGATAACACAAATAATCTCACTTTTGCACAATAATTGTGAATCTAATCACTTCCTTCCATTAAGCTATACAGACTACACTGTCCTTTGTTTGGCATGGTGCAGTGTTGTTCAGATTTGTTTCTTGTGAATTGTGTGTTTTCTCCACCAAGTGGATTTACCTCTGAATACTACTTGATCTTCTGCCTTCCGGCTTTTATCCATACTTCTGAGCGCTCCCTTGGACATTTTTAACCAACAGCTGCTGATTAGATGTGGATTCTTTCCCCCAGACCTGTATAATTAAAGCCTTGAGACAGAGAAAACATACTGGAGCACATCGCTGCCGGAGGACACCAAAGTTTCCATGCTGCCCTTCCTCGAGTACGCTATTCAGTGTTCACACCTTAAGCAACAAAATAAATAAAAATTACAACTGCTGACCAGGACTAACAATGACTTTACTTCAGCAGTTTATTTCCAGGAAAATTGGTTCACCCTCAACTCTGGTGGCACAGCGGCGCTGCGGGGGTATACGCTGATTCAGGCGGACTGTGATACACAAATCAGCAGCGAAAACAAAAGGGAGGGAATGTATGTTTTAATACCAAGAACAAGTGGTGCTTCGGTATGGCCTGTTGAATCACGACTTGGCTCTCTCATGCTGGAATCGCATGCTTTTTTTCTCTGCAAGCCGTTTTGCTCACTCAGGGAGTTTGCCTCAATTATTTTGCTGCTGTGTACATCCCCCCTCAGGCAAAAGCAAATGGCATGCCGTGCCAACTATCAGGACAGATAATAAAAATGAAAACCAAACATCCCGGCTCTGCAGTCTTCATTCAGGGCCACCGGAGGAATGAATTCCCTCCGAACACAGTAGAGAATACAGAATACAGAGGAGCCACGTTTTACTCCACCATTAAAGGTTCAATCCCCTCCTTCTCCAATGCCCTTCATGGCTGTTTGAGGCCCAGATGGCTCCGAGATACTAATGCTGGAGGCAGACAGACATATCGAAACTGCAGTTCAAAAGAAGACCCAAGTCAGAAAGTGCTATGACTCCATCATTGCTATATGATGTCTTTAACAATTGTCAGCGAGCCCAGCTGCTGAGCACTCAAAACTCAGGCCTGATTTCTATGGGAAGCCACAGGTCCACTCATCTTCCCCTGGAAACCAATTCCAGAGGAAAACCTTCACCAACATTCTTAAATGGGATGGGAACATATCCCACTATGACCGTTTTATCTCAAAGTGTCTGTCTACATCTACTCATCCCTTTCTCTCAATTGTAATACTGCCACCTAATACATATGTGTTTGCTACAGAACAGCAGTTATTAACCTCTCTCGGGCAAATATCAGTGGGGCCTGGATGCTTCAAAATGGCTCCTACTGATTCCCAATGACTTTGGGATAAGAATGGGACACGAACCCCGGTCTCCTGGGTGAAAGTCCTGTGTTGTTTGACCCATCCACCACCACAACCTTCCTCCTTATGCAGATTTTCAGTCTTTCATACTACTCGCTACCGTTGTATCTCTTAATACTACATCATCTTACAGCGCCGCAGTCGAGCTGTTCCTTTTCGCGGTGCGTTCCATACAATACATGTGTTTGCTGCAGGACAGCAGTTATTACCCACTCCCTTAACCAAATATCAGTGGGGCCTGGATGATTCAAAATGGCCTCTACTGTTAATGAGTCCGAATGACTTTGGTTAAAAATATTTGATCTGTTTGTGGCGCTAGATACAAATTCAGATAAACTTTTTAACTAGAACCTCCAGCAGGTCACTGTTTTTAGCCTGGCTCCTCCCTCCTATGTACTTCCGCTCAATTTTCATTTTCCTTCAGTACTACGTCTGGGTCTGCGGGTTTTCTCCGGCCAAATCACCGGTCCAATCAGTGAATTAGAGGGAGTGGCTGAGAACGATAACGTTGAGGTTGTGCGCTAGTTTCAGTTGTAGTTCCGTAATGGCGGCGGAGAAAGATACGAGCGAAGCCATTCGGTCCGTTGTGACAACGCTGCCGAATATACTTAAGTTAAAGCCCAAGCAAGAACAATCTTTGCTGAGTTTTGTTGGTGGCCATGATGTTGTGGCCCTCCTCCCCACGGGGTTCGGGAACAGTTTGATTTTCCAGCTTGCTCCATTAGTGGTGAAGGAGTTGGCTATGGCGAACGCTAGCGATGCTAAGCCGACGTCATGACCAAACGTTAGCGATTGGTTATGGCAGATCCAGAGTGACTCTGGGCAGATCCAATAGTTTTAAACTTCAACAGAGTACCTGCCTTCAAGGAAGTTAACACTTGTCAATGGAGAGTGGCCAGACTCTGTACAAATGAAATGTACGAGTCTGGTAGGACCAGGCTACAATGTTTTAACCTTTCCAGAGAAATATCTCAACATTTACTAAATGGATAGGTTTTGAACACAATGTTTTGAACAGACATTCATGGTCCCCAGAGGATAAAGTCTACTAACTTTGGTGATCTCCTAACTTTGCACGCCATGAGGTTAAATTTGTTACAAACATCATGTGCCCCTTGGGATGAATTGTTATAATTTTGGTGACTTTTCTTCTAGTGCCAACATCATGTTGACATTCTTTTCAATCTGTACAGTACATAGTGTTTAGTGCTAATGAGCAAATGTTACCATGCTTACGCTAAACTAAGATAGTGAGCATGTTAAACATTACAAAAGTAAATTAATAACTTCTTTGTATCTTTACTCTTGGTTTCTTTATTTCCTTTTTCTTTCGAGGTGTGTAGATTGATTTGATAAGAACATAGGATAGGAATATATAAGCTTTTGCTTCAAGCCTTTTCAGTCACTTTTAACCGTTTGAGTTTATACTGTGATATCTTTATAATTATTGTTTCATGATGATTAGTCTCACACTGCCAGACTTTACTCCACAGTAAGGTCTGGCTACACCCCATGATACATTCTGGGATAGGACAAAAGTTTATATTGACGATGTTTCATTTCCGGGATTGTTCAGGTGCCGCCGGAAATTCCACCGGATGTCCCTCATTTTGGATGTCCGTCACCTTCCACTTTCTTTGTGTTGGCATTCCAAACTCCGGTCCATATATAAGGACTGTGGTTAACTGCTCCTCAGATCTCTGCAGGGTAAATCCAGACAGCTAGCTAGACTATCTGTCCAATCTGAGTTTTCTGTTGCACGACTAAAACAACTTTTGAATGTACACATGTTCCACCTAAACAAGTTCCTTCCCGAGGCTATTTTGCAGAGGCGCCGTTGCTCCATACGAGAAATGTCAATAAACCAGAGCACGTTTTTCTCCCATCCCGGAATGTTGTGTGGACTAGCCAGACCCTCCTCCGCAGCGCTGTGGAGGAAGGTCTGGCAATGCAGGACTAGCATTTCTTTAAACCAATCACAATCGTCTTAAGGGCGGACGGTAGACGGTGGAAGCTCCAGACGCAACAACGGTGGCTTTGCAAAATGGATGTGAGGCAATTAGCGCTGTTGTCGTTTCAGACTTTATGACTGACTAAACAACTACTACTACTTGGGCAGAAGAACCTGTTTATTGAAATCTGATACTCAATCCAGAGTCATTTGATTTTTGGAGATTGTTTTTTTAGAGACGTTTTAGATACTAACACAAGTTTTATTTTAGTATGAAGTATTCCTTTAGCGTAAACCTATGACCACTTAATATCTCTTTGTCCAATTTTAGACATCACAAATACTAATAATAAGCAGAGGTTTAGATAGACTGTCTCCTATTCCAGGGATAAGTTCCAGCACATTTTCCGCACCGGTGATTGGCTCATTGGCTGTCTGCTGCCTCCATCGAGGAACGGCGTGACACCAGGGTGAGGGAAAGGCCTGGATGCATTGCCAGTGATCCTTTACATCGAGTTGACCATCTGTTCAAAAGCTTTTCATTTTGATTTGAGACGGCCAATCAACACCCCTGTGCGTTTTCTAGTTTTATTTATTTGTATTCCTTTTTTAGAAAGGTTTAATTCAATTCAGTTACATTTTATTTATAGTGTCAAATCACAACAGGAGATATCTCAGGACACTGTACACTTTACTATAATTAACAAAGACCCAACAATTTCCCATGAGCAAGCATTTGGTGTGACAGGGGCGAAGAAATACGTCCTTTCTCAATCCGTTCTCACTCCGAACTTGTAAAATAAGGACATTTGGACAGTGGCTGTCAGTGTCTGCAGCGACGAAAAAAGCGCCCTTCAGCGTGTTCATAGAACGTACCGGGGAGAGCAGCAGCTACACGGGGTTTAGCGAGTAGTATGTAAGGGGGAAATTCCACGTAGGGAGGGTGGTCGGGGTGGTGGATGGGTCAAACACAGGACTTTCACCCAGGAGACCGGGGTTCGTGTCCCGCATGTTTTTAACCATCCTGTTATTGCCGCGTGCCACGGAAGCGTAAGCCCACCCATGACCTTTTCCTAAACTCAACCTTCCCGTTCGCCCACCCACGACCTTTTCCTAAACTCAACCGTCCCATTCCCGCAAGTCACGGAAACGTAAGCCCACCCACAACCTTTCCCTAAACTCAACCGTCCCATTCCCGCAAGTTACGGAAACGTAAGCCCACCCACAAGCTTTTCCTTAACCTAACTGCGTCAAAAGGGACGTCAATAGTCCCAAACAAGCGCGTTTAGTTAAAGCGTGTTATATGATGCTAAAGGAGACTTTTAGCGTCAATAACAACGACAAAGGCACCTGACCAAGTGTCCGTATTTTACGAGATGGGAGTGACAATGTGTTGCCTTTCTACAAGCAGAAACCTCGGACAGAACCTGACTCTTTGTGGGCGGCCATCTGCCGCTGCCATTTGGGACACAAGTTTTTATAGTTTTACAGTAATTTGTTTTTGCTAGGGCCAGGTAAACTGTCTCAGAAGTATGTAGCTACATATACGTACAGAATACATGGTTGGGAAATGGCCATAATGTTTAATGTTTAGTCTTCACACTACTTTAGTTCCTGATGTGAAGCACAGCGCATCTCATGTTAAGTCCGTTCAGTTTCTATGAAAAAACTCAAACTGAAATGATTTACGTTCATTGTTATGTTATTTTGTATATGGTAATACATTTTTAGTTTAGTTGTAGTTTTTTTTTTAAGGGTTAAGTCTTTCTTTAGTTTCAGTTTATTAAAATTGTTTTTCACTGCTTATTTAAAACGTAATTTCCCCTTGGGGATCGTTAAAAGTATGTCTTCGTTTTAGTTTTAGTTGACTATAATAAACTCCTGGGTCCACACCAATATCCTCTGCACACAAGCTACCATTCAAGGTAAGCAGCTATAACAAAACCCACTATACACATCTCCTCGCTCTGCAACAGAATTGTCCGTCTTAATGTCTGTTAATAATTAATGCATTTGAATTTGCATGATTTCACACTGTCTGTACAACCGCTGTGCAACCTCAGCCTTTGCAAACCTTGGCACATTTTAGCCGGGGAAATATACAGTACAGTCCGAGATGTGCATAATTCATTTCATGCATCTCATTCTTCTTCAGTGTGTCTTATTTTATGGTGTGCTGGACCCATGCGCTAATGAACACTCATTATACTTCCTCCTAGAGCTACAGCTGTACTGTTTGCAAGACTGCTCAAATGCAGATTTTTTAATAAGGCCTGGATGTAGTTGAAAACGTGCTCTGGTTTATTGGCATTTCTTTAAACCAATCGCAATCGTCTTCGGCGGTGCCAAGCACCGGACGGAGCCCCGGTGCCGCTGCAAAATAGCCTCAGTAAGGAACTTGTTGTGTGTATGTTCAAAAGTTGTTTTAGTCGAGTGGGGTTGGGAACCGGAGGGTTACTGGTTCAAGTCTCTATACGGACCAAAGTATGGTGGTGGACTGGTAGCTGGAGAGGTGCCAGTTCACCTCCAGCCTCCTGGGCACTGTCAAGGTGCTCTTGAGCAAGGCACCGAACCCCCAACTGCTCGGGGCGCCTTTCCATGGGCAGCTCCCTCACTCTGACATCTCTCCATTAGTGCATGTATAGGTACTCAGCATGTGTGTGTAATTCAGGCCTGTCTGTAATCTGGGGGATTAATAAAGTATACATTATTACATTATTTTAATCAACTCAATGTGTTTTCCCACACCTCCATTTGGAAATGTTTATCTACACGAGTCCATTCCAATTGAGGTATCAATGTCTCATCTGTTCATTTAGTAATGTTTACTGTCGTCATGAAGAAATCTTGTGTCTCAACATTTACGTCTGTCTGGGGTTTTACAACAAGTTCAACAGTGACGAGGCCATTTCCTCCGACTTCATCTGAGGCAAATAGCTCAATAAAATGTTTTCAAATTTATTTTATTTATGTCAACGGTTTTGGACATGCAAGGTTTTCACCCGGCAGCGAAGATTTATGTATATACTAGAGATGGCCCGATACCATTTTTTGCTTCCCGATACCGATTCTGATACCTGAACTTGGGTCGGCCGATACCAAGTACTGATCCGGTACCAGATGTCATATATTTTATTATGTTTAAACAACAGTATACTACTATCCCTGTATGGATGTGATATGATTTCTATATCTTTGTTGTCAGTCTGGCTCAGGTTAAACTCTATGTGAAACATGAACAAACACAAACAATGAACGTGAAGGAACTTTCTTTTATTATCCAGTTTGACAGTCAGTTATAACGAAAAAAGAAAATAAACTACTTTAATGTAGATTTTCTTTAGGGCTTTATTACATGGTATCGGATCGGTGCATAAATTCCAGTACTTCCCGATACCGATACCAGCGTTTTAGGCAGTATCGGAGCCAATACTGGCATCGGTATCGGAACATCTCTAGTATATACATATATACATATGTATATGTGTATGTGTATATATATATATATATATATGTATGTATATATGTATGTGTATATATATGAAATTCCAATAAAGCTCCTGGCCACACAACATACAATATGTAGGTCCGACTATCTATCTATCTATCTATCTAATCTAATCTATCTTCCCTCCCTCCATCCTTACACCTTCTGTTTTTCCTTCCTATCTTCCCTCCCTCAGATAATTTCTCTCCACTGCCAAAAGGGGGCAACAAAGCGGCACTTTTCAACATCCTGAAAGACCAAAAACCCAACAGCAACACTTGCATATTCTCACTCTCTCTCCCTCTCTCTCCTACACACCATCTCCCCTTTCCAACTTTACATTTGATCCATCAATAAAAATCAATGATATAAAAGATATATGAGAGGAAAACAAGAAAAATGGCTAAAACATCCACCTCCTTCTCTTAATTCAAAGGGGCTCTATTGGACGAAAGTTTCAATTACAATGTTTCCAAAGCATCAACATACACTGTGTCTAAATATAGTGTGTGTGTGTGTGTGTGTGTGTGTGTGTGTGTGTGTGTGTGCGTGCATGCGTGCGTGTCATTCACTGTCATGTTGTCATTTCATGTTGATGGCATGTTGGGCAATAATCGCTCTCTCTTTCACTCACACACACACACACACACACACACACACACACACACACACACACACACAGACACGTCAAAATAAAACTTCAAAATGCAACTTTAATAAAAGAAGACATCTCTCTCACTCGGTGTGTGTGTGTGTGTGTGTGTGTGTGTGTGTGTGTGTGTGTGTGTGTGTGTGTGTGCGCGCGCGCCTCGTGGTGCTGAAGGAACAGCGCCCTTCACATGGGGGATGAGAGCAGCTGAATGAAGCAGCCCGTCCCATTCATTTCTGGTGTCTTATCTCTAACAACAACAACACAATCATTTCTTTCTTATCTCGGACTAGGACAGAAAACTATCTGGCAACTGTTAATACGCGCGGGTCAACACCAACGGAGGAAGGATATTTCTTTAATTCTGTGTTTCTAATTACCCTCTCTCTCTCTCTCTCTCTCTCTCTCTCTCTCTCTCTCTCTCTCTCTCTCTCTCTCTCTCTCTCCCCCTCGCTCTCTCTCTCTCTCTCTCTCTCTCCCCCCCCTCTCTGGCTGCTCTGCGCTCTCCTGTGGACTCTCTTAAGGCACTTTGGATAAAAGCCTCCGCAAGAAATGGCAGATTGTGGGTCTCTTATCTGTCCCTCCCTGGGCAGGTGGTGAAGTGTCTGAGCCCAATGAGTAAAGACAGCAAGTGTTTCTAGAAGGGGAAAAAGAAGAGGCGCATCTGATCTTTTTCTCCCAGTTATTTCCAGTTATTATTCCGGCCGCACCGTAACAGTCACAGCAGCGGACTCCTTCCCTCCACAGATCTTCTTCTCTCCATCGTTCTGTCTGTTCTGCAGCTGAAAGCGGGCGAGATCCTAGCTCCTCTCTCCCCCATCTCTTACCCCTCTCTCTCCCACTCGGTTCGGAGGAGAAGCCAAAAGAAGGTTTCGCTTCTTCTTTCTCCTTCTGCCGCGGCTGCAGCGCTGCAAAAAAAAAGGATTCCCCAAAAAGTGATTTTAAGTGGACTTTTTGTGTGTGATTTTGGCAGAAAAGTGCAGCTCGGGATCGCATCCAGAGAAGCGAAAGAGGGCGAATCACTCTGACCTGGAAGGGAGTATTTCTGGAGAGAGAGAGAGAGAGAGAGAGAGAGAGAGAGAGAGAGAGAGAGAGAGAGAGAGAGAGGAAAGTAAAGAAAGGACAGAAAAGAGGAGGACACGGAAGAGAGAAATGGAGAACACGCTGCGCGGGCTCTCATTTCCAAAAATGTCTCTTCGGATGGATTAGGACAAACAGAGACCTGGACTTGGAACCTTGCATTTTACATCACCGACTTGTGTCTGGGATATGGACTGGTTGCTGTAATCGATCAGCGGATTGATTGATTGGTTGATCGGTCGGTCGGTTGATTGACAGTCGGACGTTAGCAGTCGGCAAACTTGGACTTGTGGGGGATTTAAAAACCAAAAGGGAACCGTGCACCGCAGCGACTTTTTTGGGGGGCAAAACATGAGCCTTTTTCCAACAGCACCTTTGGATTGACTCATCAGTATATTGACGAGAGAATAACCTGCGAAGCGGGACTATTTATCTAATAATCATCTCATCATTAAGGTCGACTTTTCTGCCCAGTTTAACTCAAAAGTATCCTGCAATCCAACTTACGATACAGCTTATGTGTACTTACAAATGCCTATGCCCCTTTAGAAATAGTAAATGCATGTTAAAGATTTACATTCAACATTGTATATCAAATATTAAGCACTAACACTGAGTACCACCGCTGCATTAAAGCCCCTCTAGGAATATTACAGGGCACCACAGGGGCCAGAAAGTCTCATAAAATACATTAAGAATGATTATGAAACTCATAATTGCTACAACAGTTTGACTGTAAAAAAAAAAAAAAAAAAAAAAAATCCTTTCATAAGGAATTACTGAAGTGCAAAGCGCTTCGCCGGGATTTCAGTTTGGAGATTGGAAGTTATTTTTGGCCGCGCCAAAGTAGAGCGCCTCTTCCACACCAGTGCCCGGACAGAGACGGAGACAGAGACAGACAGCCGGGACATAAGAGGTCTACCTCCGTGTCTCTGTCTCACATCCCCCACGGCCCGGGAAGAACGGAGTGGGATAGACGGAGGGCGGAGGAGAGAAAAGAGAGAGGAGAGGATGCGTAACTGCGGTTAATTGGAGCAGAGTAGACTTAGCCGTCAAACATCTTGGACAAGAAGAGAGAAAGAGAGAAGGAGAGAAGGAGAGGGGGGGATTCTATTCTTTGTGCAGCCAACAAGACTTTCCGCTTTTAGGCTGTACATCTCTTTGTGTTTTGGCAGAGAGGAGGAGAAGGAAAAAAAAGAAAAAAACGACCTCTATCCTTTCATCTGTCATTCGGAGAGCCGAGTTACTGGCTGGAGAAGACGGACGCGAGGACGCGAGGACAGAGCCAGAGGTGGGATTATTATTTCCTGTCAACCTTTACGACTGGTCAATATTGTGTCGTCATCACCCGCGTGGCTTGGATTCTGGATTAGTTTCTCCAAAAAAAAAAGAAGAAAAAACGCCAGGTAAGAGGATGTCACGCGCGCACGTGCGATGAGTTTACTTCAAGGGCTGCTTGTGTGCGCGTGTGTGTGTGAGAGAGGAAGACAGAGAGACGCTGAGTTATGCGCTCGAATGTGTGCGCGGTGAGAGACCGAGCGGCGGATAGAGCGTTTTTACGCACGAGTGAGAAAGAAAGAGAGAGCATGTGTGTGTGTGTGTGTGTGTGTGTGTGTGTGTGTGTGTGTGTCCATGAATTAGCAAGAAGCCGAGAAAAACAGCAGTGTTCCAAAAATTCTGAACACCAGTGTGACCACATTTTACACACTTCGATCTTTAACACACCATGCACCATTTTTTGTCCTCAAACTCCTGCCTAAGGCCAATAGGCTGCTCATTATTCATTCATCAGACTGCACGTGTGTGTAGGAAGTAACATGAGTGAGCTAAAAGCTGGGCATCATGGGTGAAAGGCATTCCCTCATGGGAGGGAGGGGGGAGGGGGGGGGGAGATGCAATGCAAAATAAACACATCAAAAGTCTACTTGAAAATGCAGAAACTGTGTTTTTGTTTAAATGGGTATGTTGGTTTTTTTTGCCTTGTGATGATCCCTCCTTTTTTCCTTTTTCACCTTTACACATTGACCTTTTATACTGTAAGCCCCCTCCACACACACACACACACACACACACACACACACACACACACACACACACACACACACTCCTCCTACGTACAACAGCAAGACACTTGTGCCTATACCATACACTAGAAGACTCTGAAAAGACTTTGAAAAAGTCTAAAGTCTGACACCATCTCACATCTAAAGACAATCTGTCATAATGTCACAGAGGTATACAGACTATAAGATTTTACTACCAAGACTTAAAACTTACGATAATATCAAACACGTTTTGATTTTTGTCGGAACGTTGAGACGGGAAAAAAACTGACCCGGACTAAGTTTTAGGACCACCTTACACCAAACGATTAAGATGACGGGAGCGCGCCCCAACTCTAGCAAGACTCTCAGGATCTCATTCAATTTGTCTACGACAGTGGAATCGTTTGAAAAGTCATTGGGTGACAGGTTGGCATAGACAAAAAACAAACGTGTGGTCGTTCGGTGTCTTTGTAGTCGCTTCAATGACTTTCAAACCAAGAAATGTTAGCAGTCCGTTCAAACAGAGGCTCTGCTCCGGGGGGGCGGGGGCCTGTGCCCGTTAGGCCCCTTCAGTTATCTATCTACTGTACAGTATGCCTTCACATACACTCATCTGCTTCATTATGCTCCATATATAACCCTAACCCTTACATTAAAACATACCATTTACATGAGTCAAGTGTCTATGTGTGTGCATGCGTACAAACTTAGACACACACACTATACTGAAGCACCTTTGGGTGAAAGGGTGCCGTTTTGGTTCCACTGTATAATTTTCCCATTTGTTCAAGTCTTTCACAAACAGAGACACCGTTTGTCCGAGTGCTTTACAGCCCAGCAGGTGCTTTCTCTCCCTCCCTCCCTCCCTCCCTCCCTCTCTTTTCTGTGAGTGTGTGTGGAGAAAGAGAGATTGTGTGTAGGAATGCAAGGACAAGGACATAAAGTGTGTGTTTGTAGTGTAATGGTGTGTGTGTGTGTGTGAGCAGAAAGGAAGACAGAGCGGATGTGTGTCCTCTAATTGTGTATGTGTGTGCAACAATGCAACAGCAGGACACCCCCACACACACACCCACACACACGGGAGGGATGCGTGGGGTTTAATTATCTCGCCCGTTTAGCAACAAGGCGCGCATCAATCGTCAGAACGGAGGGAGACTGAACACCCATCGGAGGCTGATGGTGTGTGTGTGTGTGTGTGTGTGTGTGTGTGTGTGTGTGTTGATTTATATTGTGAAGCTGCTTTAGTATAGATCTGAGCAGAAGGTAGATGGACTGGCAGCAGAATGACTCCGTCACATTGACCAACACCGGCCATCTATTACCAGGATGGGGAGGGAGTGAGGGAGGGGTAGTTTACAGCTGGCATGCAGGGGTGGGAGAGGAAAGAAAGAAAGAGAGGGGACAGGAGACAGGAGAAGGCTAGTTGTGGAAGAAGTATTCAGACCCTTGACTTATTGAGGCAAGACACCGCAGGTGACTAGGGTAACATTTTGAACTAGTAGAAATCACCATGAAACTGCTCAGGTATATTACTTACATTAAGACAATTATTTTTGCTTTACAAGTTTTCTCAAGTGTTATGTTTAAATGTGCAAATGATGCGTTATGATATTAAAAATATACTAATGTGTATACAATTCTAGAGCAGATAGCACGGCCCAAAATTCTTGATTTATTTTATTGACATATTAGAGTCAAAGGGGGTTTTTACAGAGGGGAGTTTTCTTTTTTCATCACTCACTTTAATGAGAAAATACTACAGCCATAAAAAAAAGAAAAGAATTGCCATGTTTTTGGACATAATATGTCCTATAAATCAGACTGTGAATGACACATGAATAAACCCCCTTTTGTAAAAACCTGCAGAGTATAAATAGGAATACAACTGGAAAGGTTGGTGTATGTACAGTAAGTGCTACTGAGGTGGAGATTTGAACTTTGAAAATGTGTATTGTTCTTGAAATCTGCAGACGCAAAGAGACATATTTTAATAATAATAATAATAATAATCTTTATTTATAGAGCACTTTTCAAACTCCATGTTACAAAGTGCTTCACAAAACAAACAAAACAAGCCAGTCATAAAAACATCTGGTTTTTAAAGTGCTCATATTATGCTCATTTTCAGGTTCAATAATATGATAATTCAGGTTAATAATTTAGAGGTTATATTAGAATAGGTTGACATGGTTTAATTTAAAAAAAAAAAAAAAACATATTTTTGTTGTACTGCACATTGCTGCAGCTCCTCTTTTCACCCTGTGTGTTGAGCTCTCTGTTTTAGCTACAGAGTGAGACCTCTCACTTCTGTTCCATCTTTGTTGGGAGTCACACATGCTCAGTAGCTAGGTAAGGACTACTAGCCAGTCAGAAGCAGAGTATGAGGGCGTGCCACACTAGCAGCTAGGCGAGCATTATAAGGTATGTTACAAAGTGACCACGTTTGTCTCTGAAGTAAAGGCTGGACTACAATAGAGCTGTTTGGAGCAGTTTGTGAACAGTGTTTTCTGTTGGAGATGGTAAGTCCCTTTGGGGTGGACTTTGGGCTTTTTCACTTTGTAAACCTATAACGTGCACAAAAAAGATATATAACACAATAAAGGAAAGGGAAAAAGCCGAAAAGCATAATATGAGTACTTTAAAACAACAAATAAAAACTATTTGATGTATACAAACCTGAATAGTGTAGAAAAGAAAAGAACAGAAAGGGCAGCAAAACGGTGCACACCATTTTCTTTTAAAGTAGCTACTTGATTAAATATACTAACCTTACTTAGTGACTTTCTTCCGCCAGAGAAGACGATGACAGAAGTAGACGGAGAGAAAGAAAAACGAGACATGTATTCCCAGGAGGCAGGTAGAAAGAGAGTATATATGGACAGATGACAGAGGGGATAATAAAGGAGGAAGAAGAGAAGGAAATAAGGAGAGAGGATGAGCGTACAGGGCAGAGGGAGAAAAATGGGGTCTGTGTGTCCTCCCCCAGGGTTATTTTGAGCGTCAAAGACTTAATTTCCTGCATTTGGATACACTTTTATGCACCAATTTACGGTAGAAATACCTTTATTTAGCCTATGCCAAGAAGAACAACACAGATGACAATTCAAAATATATCAAAAATATAATGGAAAGTATGTTGTTGCATGTCATTGGGCCTTTTTAAGAGGGTATATGGAAATCCTGGAGCTTTCTTAGTGGGTATACTGCGTATACCTGCGTATCACGTAGACTACACCACTGGAGTGTCTCGAAAAACTCTTGACGAAGGTCCAGAGGGACCGAAACGTTTGTTTGAAACTCTTTCTTCAACGCACCTGCACAGAAGAGTTTGGATGTGTTCCCTTCCGCTCAAAATTAAGACCGGTAATCATTTTAAAAATCAATAAATATCAATGGTTCTGCTTCACAACAGTTCCACTGCATGCATGATGATCAAACTAACGTTTTGGTCCCTCTGGACCTTCGTCAAGAGTAGAGATGGCCCGATACCATTTTTTGCTTCCCGATACCGATTCTGATACCTGAACTTGCGTATCGGCCGATACCGAGTACCGATCCGATACCAGATGTCATATATTTTATTATGTTTTAACAACAGTATACTACTATCCCTGTATGGCTGTGATATGATTTCTATCTTTGTTGTCGGTCTGGCTCAGGTTATACTCTTTGTGAAACATGAACAAACACAAGCAATGAATGCCACAGAACTTTCTTTTATTATGCAGTTTGACAGTCAGTTATAACGGGAAAAGAACATAAATAAACTACTTTAACGGAGATTTTCTTTAGGGCTTTATTACGGGTATTGGTATCGGATCGGTGCATAAACTCCAGTACTTCCCGATACCGATACCAGCGTTTTAGGCAGAGATGTTCCGATACCAGTATCGGTATCGGAACATCTCTAGTCAAGAGCGTCTCGAAATGCTCTTGACGAAGGTCCAGAGTGACCGAAACGTTACTTCTCTTTAAAGTTTTCCAACAAATGGTGATGCTGCAGCAAGAGCAGTAAGCAGGATTTTCTCTTTCTTCAGCTGCTCAGAGTAAAAAGGAGGGAGGAACTGAAAGAAAGAATGAGAATGGAGAGGCGGTCAGGAAGCTAGGGAGGGGAAAAAATAGGATAAGGAGAAAAGGGGAAAGGTTAGAAGGAGGAGAGGAGGTATAGTGAATAAAGAACGGACTATAGATTTAGAGACATGAGGGACAGGAGAGACGAGGGAGGAGAGAGATCCATAAATTGCGGAAGGGATGACAAGGCGCAGAGAGGCGCTGGAAATATACGAGAGGGGAAGACCGGCTGAGAGGACAGCAGGATGAACGGGAGAGAGAGAGAAAGAGGGAGAGAGAGATAGAGGGAGGGTGCTATTGAAGCATTCCTGTAGATTTGAAATATCGTAGATTCAGCCTGTTTGCACCAATTATTATCGCTGTGGTCTAGTTTATAGTTTCTTGCTGGAAATCTGTTTAAAAAACTGTCAAATGAAAACTTCAGAACCAAATACAAACCGTTTTCTCAACAGCAGCAAGGAAGTATCACCTTCAAGGCAAAGTGTTGCTTACTGGGTTTTTTAATTTTTTAATTTTATTTTTTACTTTTACTTTTATGTTGTCGTTGACCTTTAGTAGCTGTTCTGGAGCTTTGGCTCATGTCACATGATCTTCCTCGGCAGATTGAGTTTGCCCAGTGGAATTTTATTATTCAAATTTCCTTTTTTTGTGTGGCTCAGACAAGACGGAAGTTTGACAGTCTACACTTTCATGTCAGCTGGGTAAACTCTATGTGCTAAAGAAGATCATGGTCATATGACCGAAAGCTCCAGAACAACTCAATCAATCAAACAAACTCTAATCTCTATAAACAGATACCTGCATATTAATGCAGAATCTGCAGGCGACGGGACAGGAGAATCCCTGCCTCTGCATAATTATTTTTATCCCTAAACAAAATGCCCCTCCCGGCTACCAGCGGCGGTTGCTTAGCCGCCGATAGGTGACTGTGAGCCGGGTACAGGCACTGCCAGATGACGGTCCTTTCAGGGGCCATGGTAGTGGAGTTTAGCCAGAAAAAGTGAGCGTCATGTGGCGATGACAGTTAAGTTTAAGCACCAAAACGACTAGTTCAGTTTAGAAAAATATCGGGGTTAAAACACTCCCAAGGAACGAACGAGCGTTTCCTGGGTGAAAGTATTTTGTTTTCACCGCAAAGAGCTGTGTTTGATGTTGACACCACGTTGTGCTATTTCATTTTGAGATTATTTTATTTTAAGTTCATAAATAAGTGTTTTGGCATGGCTGGCCAAGTGGCACCTTATCCATGGTATTGGAAGAGGGGATTTCATTCTTGCATGTTTTGCATGATCAAAAAACATCCCCCACCCTTGGGCTTTTTTCACAAATAGCACCCTGCCGATAGTCGATAAGTTCCAAGATTGATCTAACTTTATGTGTATAGCACTTGTCATATAGGTTTGTGCAATTCAAAGTGCTATACAGATGACTGGCAACTACTAGATGGTGCTTTTGCCACATTTCCAAGACAGACTTTTTTTGAACCTCAGCACGCCCAATTTTGCATTTACTGTGAGGTTTTTCTTTGGAATTGACAGCTGACATTTACTCATATGCCTATGTTTCATGTCCATAAAGATAAAGCTAAAATCTTTTAATTGTGAAACCTAAAACGTGTGCTAACCAGCTGTCTCTGCTTCTTTAAACCGAGTTTCTTTGGAGCTCTGTGGTTCTCTGAGGCTCTGATTCGACGACTTCTGTTTTACATAGAAACCTCTGATCAGTCGCATGCTGCCTGGTATATGGTGATACTATTGTGACTTGTGTGTTGCCAAATTTCAAAGAGAAATTTTGATCAAAGTGATGCCATACAATGTAGGAATCCTTACACTTCTGTGAAACTCTCGGCTAATTTAATGTCGCGCATGCTGAAATGATCAAAGGGTCTTTATTTTTGTGTCGTACGAAAGAACTTGCTGAATGGCATTTTGGCAAGAGGCATAAATACATTTAGCCTGGTGGTTAATTGCATATTGAATATCTGAAAAACTGAAACACTTTATTCATTTATTGAAAATGACAGGAAGTAGCAAGGCCATGCAAATCAAGGCTAATTTTTTTTTTAAGTTGTGTGAAATGAAAGCATTTCAATAAGTGATTTTAGAGGTTCTGGTAGGCGGATTTTGTTATCTTTGTACAGAGCCAGATTAACTGTTTCCACGTTTCCAGTCTTTATGCTAAGCTAAGCTAACCATCTCCAGGCTCCGGAGAGTGGCATCATTCTTCTCATCTTACTTTTGCAAGAAAAAGAATAACTTAACCCAATATGTCCTTTAACAAAACGAACGACTAAGAAAGACAGCCTTGCCTTTCCTGGACAGCTGCTCTTTTGCTTGGTTCATGTGGGATAGAGAAAATAGTCTAAATATAATGTGATGAATTAGGGCTGGGCGATGTGGAGAAAATCAAATATGATATTTTTTACCAAATACCTCGATATCGATATTGCGACGATAGGGTAGACTATTGGGGCAATGACGTAGCGGTTAAAGGTAAATAATAAAGCAGCTGGAACAGTCTTGTAAGTAATCACTTTACTGAATTGCAGCCTTTAATACCAGGAAGAAAAAAACATATTACAATATTACAATATCTAGTCTCATAACATGATATCGACATAATATAGATATATTGCCCAGCCCAATGATGAATAGAAAAAAAGTTGGATGGGATTTGGATCCAAAGGGGATCTCAGGAAATGTTAGTCAGTTCAACGCATTCTCACGAACAGGTCCGTATGATATTGTACGAAAATGTATGCACACCAAAACGTATGATATCCTACGAAATTAGGAGACCGCCGGCATGTCACGTGACGCCAGGTGGTCACGTGATGGCGGCTGGCTATGAGCTCCATGACACCGAAAATATGAAAATATGAGCATTTTGCCGCGACGAAAGCTAAGATTAGGCACCAAAACGACTAGTTAAGATTAGAAAAAAGATTGTGGTTTGGATTAAAACATTCCCAAGGAATATGCATTTCCTGGGTGAAATTCTATAGTTTCCCCCGGGAAGCGACCTCGGCTCCCTGGCTTGAAAGTCCTGTGTTTTTAGGCCCACTCATCCACCCAGACCACCTCCCTACGCGGCCAGCCACGTTCTTATACATCGGCCGTCAATGTAGTGCATACAGCATAACAAAACGTGGAATGCTTACGAAGTACAGCGCTTAACTTTTCGTAGCTTTTTGAACGAACGGTTCATTAGATTTCTGGCCAGTCTGCAAAACATGCAATATTGGGTTTCAAGGCTTCTACCTCTACAAACAGCCTAATACCGCTACTATTACTACAATGATTGTTATGGTGCCTGTAGGTCAGTTCTCATCTGTGGAGGTCAGATTCCGCTCAAATAGCCCTGCAGCTGATAAGGGTTGAGTGATTCACTGTCTTACTCATAGTCAGCAGGGTGGATGTCTGCTGACACGAGGGTTTGAACAAAGTTCATCCAGTTGAAGGTTGGTGTACTCCATATGACGACAACCAAGTGTGTGTTTGTGTGTGTGTGTGTGTGTGTGTGTGTGTTAGCGCTGACTTAGATCAACTAACCTCAACACAAATGTAAAAAGTTCTTGTTATGATGTAGGTAGGGGCTGTGCAATGAATCAAATTTTGGTCACAATTTAGATTTTCGGCTCCCAACGATCACAAAGACAGTGTACGCCTGGGCGCCTGGGTAGCTCACCTGGTAGAGCGCGCCCCCATATACAGAGCTTTACTCCTCGACGCAGCGGCCGCAGGTTCGACTTCAACCTGCGGCCCTTTGCTGCGTGTCATTCCCCCTTTCTCTCTCCCCTTTCATGTCTTCAGCTGTCCTATAAATAAAGGCCTGAAATGCCCAAAAATGTATCTTAAAAAAAAACAGTGTACGCCTAAAAACTAATCGGTAGCTGCAACCTTCGGTCACATAGACAAAAAATGGGGCAGAAACACATCATCGGCAAGATTTTGCTAACACTGTGTTGTCTACACCAGGGGTGGCCAATCAGTTAGGTATAAAGAGCCACAAAAAAAACCTGCACCATAGCAAAAAGCCACACAACACATGCATGTCCACACTACAACAGCAACAGTGACTTCCAGATCTGATGACAGTCATAATACATAGCAGTTTTCATAGGTTTTTTTCTCACTTAGATTGACTCAGTGGGAAACCTGACAGTCTTTGTTATCCACAGTCCTTTTCAGGTCTTGCTAGAACTCGGTTGTGACTCTTTCACTCATCTGTCACTAAAGGGGCTTTCAAACAATCTGATTCAGCAGTGAAAGGGTTAACGAGGAAGGTGATCTGTGGCCGCTGTTTTTCCTCAGGTTGCAGAATCTGTCCTCAAAACTCTGCTGCATTATTTTCCATTTTAAAATAATTGGCAAATGTATTGGCAGTATTGGCAGATGCATTCAAATGTGGTTTTTTTTTACTTATCTGAAATACTGTATGTTTCAGAAAAGTTAAAGACAACAATCAACCAATGACACAGCCCCCAGCCACACAGTAAGAGCCTCACAGGAGCAGGCAAAGAGCCACATACGGCTCAAGAGCCACAGGTTCGCCACCCCTGGTCTACACCAATTAGTAATCGTGTTAGATAATCTGGGGAGGAATTTTTCGGAAACACCATGTTGTGGTATGATGAGACTAAGGGAACGATTAGACAGCATCAGGTCATTCATAGGTCACAGATCAGGGGACAAGAATATTTTGGCCAGTCTCTAATAACCTAGTCTATATCCTTCGCGTTCTACTTCTGGGATTGCTCCGGTGCTGCAGGAAATTACGCCGGATGCATGTATTTTTTCGTTTCCTTCCGCTTTCTTTGTGTCAGAATTTTAAATTTCAGTGAATTTATGAGGACTATTGTTAACTGCTCCTCAGATCTCTGCAGGGTAAATCCAGACAGCTAGCTAGACTATCTGTCCAATCTGAGTTTTCTCTCGCACAATTCTGATCCCCGAATGCTATGTGGAGTAGTGTATGTGTAATTATGTATGTCTCTCTACAGATACAAGGACTGTAGACAGCTGTATGATAAGGGAATGTTTGGTTTCAGGACTATCTCCTGTTGGAGGTCAGTGGGCCAGCCACACTTTAGCACAGTGATTCTCAACTGGTGGGTCCCCACTTTTGGGTCGCAGACCCGTTGTGGGTGGATCGCGGAGAGCTGGTCAATAAATGAATCAATAATATTTAATGCACATCTGATTTTGGACTTGTCTTTTATTTTGAAAAATGTATTCTGACGGACATGCGTCAGAGCCGTGCAGCAGTCAGAGCCGTTCAGCAGTCTAGCGCTGTAGCCATGGTAACCATCATTTGATTCACTTTAAGTTTGTGTTGATGCTCAGAGGCAAGATGGTAAAGCTCAAATATGACCAGGAGTAGGCCTATTTAAAATGTGGATTTTCGTACATTGAGGATAAAAAGGGACAGAAACCCCAGTGTGTGATTTGTAAGTGCTTGCACGTGAGAGCTAGCCTGACGTCATCATACTCAGATTCTAGTCAGAATATGAGTCTGATACTGCTCCATTGGGCTGTGATTATGGGCCGTGTTTCAACCGTTTTAATGCACTGTCAATATCTTCTATAACAGACTCGATGGCGGAATCTACACATCTCAATTCTCCAGGGGCAGCCATCTTTGTTGTAAACGAATTCAACCCAAGCGCTCTTTGGTGACATGGTTGATTACGTTACTGTTGATCATCTATCCATCATCGTATAAAGCCCGCCCTGACGATTTGATTGGTCCGAACAGCTCTGGTTGGAGCATAGTTGCTATCAGCGTTCGACTGGCATCCAGGCTACATGATAGCATGAAACCATCCAAAAAAATGTGTCTTTATTTAAAACTAAAACTTTGTTTTCAAAGGCTATTTGTGAAAAATACATTTGCTGGGTTTCTATTCTATGAAAGTGGGTCGCGACTTAATGACCATGGGGAAATGTGGGTCACAGGGTGAGACCAGTTGAGAGGCCCTGCTTTAACATATTTCCCAGAGAGAGAGAGAGGCTGAACTAGGCTTTAGCATCTGTGTTTAGGCGACTGCAATATCTTTGTTTACCTTAAAGGTTCAGCTAAATGTAACGGCTTCAGCATGAGTTTAAATACACCTTCAGGAGGAGAGGAACTTGAGAGAGTTGGGACGGTACTGCACAATGACACCCCGTCGTTAAATTGTACTGCCTGCTTAATTGTCTCCTCAATTGAGAGTTCATTGAATGCCTCTTGTGTAAGTCATCAAAGTCTCCCGAACCTTCTTCATGTATGTGAAATGAGTTGTGCTGCTCCTTTACACAATCGAGCAGCCCTAGATGTAGGTATGGATGTGATTTGCTTTCAACCCTGTCTCCAATGGGACAACACGCTTTCTACCCTTCAGGCTCCAGTATTAACACATACTTTCAGAGAGTGTCATTTAGTGGTTACAGCTGCAAAGTTTAATGTTTCTCCTCCCTGAAAGTAGACACCAGTGTCCCTCGCAGCATTACTCATCTTGCCGGTCACAGCATCTAGATTGCAGCAATTACCTGTCCTTGTTGTGTAACTTAATGTGTAAGACATTCTGGTCGCAGGCCTCCTAGCGTGTCGTCACTTGACAAAAGAGGCAATATGCTTTAATGAGACTGGATCCCAGAGTGAGACAACATTTGTCTTCTGTGTCCTGGGTCGGAAAAGTTGAAGAAACCTTGGCAACGGAGCAATACCAAAGTATTGTATCTGCTGCCGGCTTTTTGGAGTTACATTTGTTCAGATGACAAACAAACACTGTCCTGCATTTAAATCCCGTCTGTCTAAAAAACCTTGTGCATGCCCAGTGCCATGGAGATTTTGTTGTCACAGTGAATTTGGAATGTTTCCCATTGTGTGCAAATGGAAAGAGGTCTTCTGGGGTTAAACAGAGCTCTCGCATCCAACAATACACTCATTTACCAAGTGTAATTATTAATTCCGATGTTTTTTGACCGTGTGTGTGTGTGTGTGTGTGTGTGTGTATGTGTGTGTGTGTGTGTGTGTTTGTGGGTTAGGTGTGGATGGTGATTGTGGGAGTGCAGGGGTGGGGCGTTCAGAGGGGTATTCTGCACCCATCAAACAGAAACACGCATCAGTAGTGATGGGGGCAGGGCCAGTCCTGTGCCTGTAAGGCACACATCACAGCTCAGCTAATCCGGACTCAAAAGAGCATGCTAACGCGCACACTGGGCAATAATATAAGAAGAGCTATCAAAGGATATGTCTGTCTTAAATTTTAATAATAAGAAATCACATTTACAATTCATAGGTAAACAAGTGAATACTGTACATGCATAATGTGAAACTGTCCTTTCAAGAAAAACAGCAGTATTTGTCATTTAATCAAACAGCTGACAACAACCAACCCAGTCTCACGGAGTATTGATTCGTGAACATTTTGCCTGAAGAAGACCCAGTAGGGTCGAAAGGTTGCATTTATATTAAATATGGGAGTTTAAAGCAGTGTTGCGGACAGTACATTTTTTTCATTTTAAGTACTTCCATTTGTCCTGCACCTGCCAGAAGGTGGGATGCGCACACAATTACTTTTATAAATTTTGATTCGTGAACAGGACATGATTATGTCATTTTTTTCGTGTGGTGACCACAAATTTTAATGTAATGTATTTAAATGGGAAGCATATTTCGTGATCACATCACGACTACGGTAGGGAGTAGTATGAAAAGCCGAAAATCCGCGTAGGGAGGTTGGTCGGGGTGGTGAATGGGTCAAACAATCCAGGACTTTCACCCCGGAGATCGGGGATCGCATCCCGCGTGAGGATTTCCCTGTTGTTGACGGTTCCTTTCCCTGTTCTTCTTTCCCTAAACACAAACGTCCAGTTGTTGTTGCGTGTCCCCCAGAGACCGAGGGTTGTGTCGGTGCGTGTGTGGCGTGTCCTTTTCCCGTTCTTCTTTTCCTAAACACAACCTCCATATACATGCTTCCCATTCCGTGCTGAGCACCCAGAGACCGCGGTTCATGTCCCGGCATGTACCCTGTCCTTTCCCCGTTCTAAAAAAAAAAGACATAATTGTACATACACGACTCAATAAATTAAAAAAAAGTGTAAAAGCGTGACCATTTCACGAAAAAAACAAAAAGATAATCTTGTCCGGTACACAAATAAATAAATTAAAAAAGTGTGACCATTTCACGAACTGCCGTGAGACCTTGTTGCAACAACCCGTGATTAGGCTTTCCTAAAAAAGCCTTGTGGTTGTACAATAATGATTGTCCTCTGTAGACAAAACAAGTTCACAAGTCGTTTTTCAGCCATGTTTGTGGTGTGGCGCTATGGATCCCAATCCCCTTACTTCAACAGATAACACTTTCCCTTATCCAGTGAAATTTCTCAACATATACCAGATAGATTGGCACAAAGATTTGTACGTATATGGATGGTTGAATCCATTGACATATGGATGAATCCTAATGACTTTGATGATCGTTATTGATGGCCAAATGAAGCTTCATTAACCATTTTCTTTATTTTCTGAGCCCACTAGATGGCGGTCATGGTTTAAAGAAAAAGGCTGAAGAAATGGCAATTCAGTGTGCTTTTAGTCTCGCATTGCCAGACCTTCCTTCACAGGTCTGGCTAATCCACACAGCATTCCGGGATGGGAGAAAAACGTGCTCTGGTTTATTGGCATTTCTTTAAACCAATCACAGTCGTCTTGGCCGGCGCTAAGTGCTGGATGGAGCCACGGTGCCGCTTCAAAATAGCCTCCGGGAAGGAACTTGTTTTGGTGGAACATGTGTACGTTCAAAGGTTGTTTTAGTCGTGCAACAGAAAAAACAGATTGGACAGATAGTCTAGCTAGCTGTCTGGATTTACCCTGCAGAGATTTGAGGAGCAGTTAACCATAGTCCTCATTAATCCAACGGAGTTTAAAATTCCAACACAAAGAAAGCGGAAGGAAACGGACATCCGGCCATAAAGAGTGACTTCCGGTGGAATTTTTCCGGAGGTTGAACGTCGTGGATATAGACTTGTGTGCTTTCAAACCATTGTTAAACAGAGAGCACCATCTAGTGGGCTCAGAAAATAGCGCCACGCCACCGTGAGCTTGGCATGGGGTTTCGAGTGTGTCAACAAATATTAGATGAATTGCCATGAAGTTTTAGCCTAGAAATCTAGACGCACCCTAGTGGCAGCAAATGTAATTTGCAGCCAGGGTCAGTCTAGCAACTCTCCGTTGGCTTGCGAGCTGGAAAAACCAAATTCTGGTCAGGCCAATCACATCGTGCATAGAGTTGGTGGGCGGGCTTAACATAATGACGGCAGAGTTGCGACGGTTCCGCGTGAATTCCCTGCTACTTGAAAACAAAGAAGATGGCTGCTGCTGCTGCTGCTGGCGAACAGCGGTCTTTCAAATCAGCTCTAGCTGCGACTCTGGTAGACTTAGAAGTCACTGAAGGCACTGAAGTCATTCTTAAAAATGGAAGATGTGTTCGGAGTTTTGCCGACCGGATACGGCAACAGTTTAATCTATCAACTAGCGTTGCCCTGGTTGGCTATGAGTGCAGAGGGAATTTGAAAGACAACCGTTTATCCCGCCCCTCGGATTGAGCCCTGCCAATGGTGAGTTCCCAGACCCAACATCTTGATGTGGGTCTGGCTTGTCAGGCTAATGAAGTTTGGTACCTTCCTGTCCCCTCTGGATGAATTGTAATAACTTTAGTAGTTTTAGCTTACTTAGGATTTCAGATCCCCTAACTACATCAAATGCAAGCCAATACAGCAGCCCTTCTATAGATTCTACCCGGTTGTGTCTAGATTCTAACCCTAGATTTGCAAAAACTCTCGCAAAACTTTCTGCCCAACGACCAACCTTAACCTTATTCTAAGGTCAATGCCTAACCTCAACCATCTCGCAAGACTTTTGCAAATCTTAGGTTACCATCTAAACATGACCATTTTACTCATGCTACCATACTCAGACCATATTCAGATAAGGGATTGATTAATTTGAAGTCATTCAAGTCATTTTGGAGGCTTGTGGGGCTGTTGATAACCGGCAACTCAATCTTACTTACCTGAACAAAATCAGTCAACAACCCAAACTTAGTTCTTGCATAAAGGCATCATCATTAAGTCATCATCGTTAAGTTATGTAAATGTCAGTGTTATTCAAAAGCCTTTTGCTGTGACAGTATACTAAACCCTGCTAAACACTGAGTGTAAATGGAAAAACATAAAAGTGATATAGTATAAGAAGTAGAACAATAAACTCTAAGCATCTGCTCCACTTATATCCCGGTATATCTCTGTTTCCTGTCCCTTTCTTGTATCTTCTTGCCCCCCCCCCCCCCCCCCCCCCCCCTCCTCACTGTGACTCTCCAGTTCAGCCTTCAGCACATCTACCAGTGTGCGTGGCCTATCCTTAGTTGACTTAACATGGTCCGACAGGCCAATCCCTATGGATTCTGATCAAATAGAGCAATAGTGTACACAGCAGCAACAGTGCAGCCCCAGCCTGCTCAAACAGCAGCCATAATATGGCAAAGATCAGCGTCCTGCAAAACTGATTCGACACGTTTATCTGCTGATTCTATTTTGTTTCCCACACCATTTTTACAGAAGTGGTTTAGCTGGTATTTTGCTCATGACGTGTGTGTGTGTGTGTGTGTGTGTGTGTGTGTGTGTGTTACAGGTAACACACATCACCACACTGCAGGAAAAAAAAGGGCTGTACTGTACTTGACGTTACTGACAACCTTTTTTTGTCTTCCAAAGAATGCGATAGACATTCATGGTATTCCCCACCACTCAAGCAGCTATTGTAATCACACTCAGCTCAGCTATGCTATTGTGTTATGGTACTGCAGTTGTGAGTAGATGATACAGTCAAGGATGCTCTGACATCTGATAACTAAAGGTTGTTGAGCTAAGTTTCCAGAAAAAATGTTCAAGAAGATAAACAATAAGCAAAAATAGAAGAAAAAAAAAAATTATTAAAAAGGTTGTCATTCAAAAACATTGACTTTGTGTTTAGAGTGCATTATTCAAATATAAAAACACAAAAGAGGAAGATGCAATGTTTGTGATCAGGAAAAAGACTACAGAACATGCAATGCTTTGACTGTAGAACCAACCTAACACATGACATTTATTTAAACTACTAATAAAAATATATTATATAGAAAAGTTCAGATTTTTAGATTCGTTTTTTGTAGTTTATATTTACACATTCCACACCAGTTGTTGGTGATAATGCACCATTTTTTACCAACTGCCTTAACATGTCAAGAAGACATATTATTTGTCATCTGCCAAAAAACACCAAGAAGAAGGAGCCATTTGAAACTCAGATGACAGAGTGTCCCTGAATGCACCAACAGGAAGAGTTTTTAGATCAGTCCTTGCTAGTAGCTACATTGGCATGCAAAAACAGTTGAATTGAACACAAAACATTCACTGTTATGGATTAACTATCTCAAGCAAATGTTGACTGTCAGAGGATTTTGATACTATAGGCTGCCTGGGAAGTAGAAAACTAATCAAAAAGGTATGTCATGCTTTGTGAAATGTTTGGTAAATTGTTGGGGGCTAAAACATGAAAAAAGAAACCTCTTGGATAGTCCTTTAAACATGTCACAGCAGTACTTCTATTTGATCACACCAGTATATTTCTCAACTGCTTTTGTGTCTGTCACAAGAATAGCCTGTTTTACAAAATATGTTCAATCAATGACATCACCTGCTGAGCTAGTCGCTGCTACGTCACCTGGATAGTTGCTCTGATTGGTTGAAGGACTATCCAATTGCGCCCAGAGGCATTTGAGCGGTGTCCGTTGGTGACGCCCCTTTGGAAATGGGCTGTGAATGTGCCCAGACCCACTCTCAGTTACAACTGAGAAGTGTCTGGTGTCAACCAGGCTAATGAAATGATGCAAAATCTTTGCTCTCCATGGAACATATTTCAGGCCAGTTGGCTATATATCCAAGTACAGAGTCATTGTTTTGCAATTCACAAGTAAGTCTGAAGTCTTGGTTATTAAGGCCTGAGTCAAGGCCTCATTTTTGGGGGTTAAATTGTGGAATTAACTTACTGAGTTGAAAATGTGTATGTCTCTGTTGAGTTTCAAAAAAGCTTTAAAATCTAAAAATTAAGAGTTATGAAGTAATTTGATTAAAATGTAAAATTACTAGGATTGTACTGAAGTATTTAGTTTCATTTAGTTTGTTGGATTTCTGGGTGATTGAATTGGGATTATAGGATAGGCATAAATTAGCCTTGGTTTAAAGGTCTAATGTGTAGGAATTTCTCCCATCTAGCGTTGAGATCATATACCGCAATCAACTCTCTCGCACCACGCAGTTCAAAGTCCGTATTACAGCTACGGTAGCCTTCACACTTCAAAAAGCCCGTCTCTTGCTCTTTTCAATATCCTTTTTCTTTTTCTGGGCGAAGAAGAAGACTCCTGTTCCTGAAATTTGAATTTTGAATACGTGTGGTCCTCCATGTTTCCTTCTTCAAACTCGCCAGGGCCAGGAAGCTACGATACCCATTAGTAGCACCTGTGAGTTTATCATGTGACAGCGAAAACGCGAAAGGCGGAGCAGTATGTCCTGTATGTCCCTTACCGGCTAACGTATTTCAAGATGCTGCATGAATATGGAGCGTCTACCCCAGTTCATGCGAATGCAAATATAAAATTTCAAGCCAAAAGGAATACTTGGAATTGATGGTGGTGGTAAATATTCATGAAAAAGGACAAGTTTGTGAATGGACAACACAGATTTTGATAATGAACAACTAAACACGTTACACACTGGACCTTTAAGCCTATTCCTTTTTCGGTTATCTACGGTGGCAAATTGTAGGAATTAATTGTTTCTTTCATGTATGTTAACCAAAATAAAATCATTAATTATCATCATCACTTTATCCTCTAGCCCTGATCCAGGACTGTATACGACGTATCATGGTCCTGCATTGATATCTACATTCAGTCTAACAATTTCAGTCATAGATCCACTCACGTTTACCGCCAGTGTACTATACTATCTGGATCAGGGCCACTTTTCCTTGGCTGATTTGTTTTTTTTAGTCGATTTTAAAGTTTTCAGTCAGATTTGTTAGTGTTGATACACATCCACATCTCTGATACGGACTATTGCTGTTCCTCAATTTGGATACTTCGGTGAGTACATTTACATGTAGTATACCGCGGATACTATGCACTTATTTGTGTCGTGCGTAAATTTAGACAGGGTAGTGTTGTCTCAAATCGCGCACGGCTGTTATGCACTTACTGGAAATGATGATATCAACATTTGACCGCTTCTTCTTCTGTTAATGGTAAATTGCAACCTGTTGGAGGACGGCCACCTATTATCGCCCGCCAAAATGTATACCGGCTTGTTTTTTTCACTATCCGACTACAGTACAGTGGTACCTATTGAAGAAAACGCATGTATAATTTACATTTGTATAGTTTGGGGTTAGCTGTTTCAACTGCAACTGCTGCAGCTTCCTCGACCATTTTCACAAGTTTGAAAACATGTTGGTGGCATTTTGCTATACTTCATCAGTGTAAAAGCACAACCCGTTCTCACTACCAACTCGTAAAATACGGACGCTTGGGCAGTGCCTCTCAGCGTCAGATACGACGCAAAAAGCACCCTTTAGCATGTGTATGGAACACACTGGGCATAGCAGCAGCTCCGCGGCGCTATAAGATGACGTAGTATTAAGAGCAACAACGGTGTAGAGAGAATAGTATGAAAAGCCCGAAATTCCGCGAAGGGAGGCTGGTTGGGGTGGTGGATGGGTCAAACAACACAGGACTTTCACCCATGAGACCGGGGTTCGTGTCCTGTTTTTGTCCCTCGTGTTCATCCTCTAACCCCACCCACGATCTTTTCCTAAACCTAACTGTCCCGTTCTTGTGCCGATGTCAGTTATACTTACGTCAAAGTGACACGAAGACTCCCGACCAAGCGCGTTTAGATATGACGCTAAAGGGACATGGCTAAGTGTTTTATTTTACGCGATGGGAGTGAGAATGTGTTGGAACGCACCATGTACTCAAAATAGCAACTATGAGTACATAAGTACATAATTGTATTTTCTTTTGCATCACTATTATCCAAACGTATTTATCAAATAATTTTCCAATTCGGAATGTTTTGTCATTCTATATTTCTATGATTGCACTTTCTGTGTTGTTGTTCTGACTTCTCGATGACATTGTAAATGAGGATCGCCTCTCAATGATCTCTGGAGGATAAATAAAGGTTGAATGAATGTGAAGTGTGCGAATTGAGACGCAGTCTATGTAACTTTTAAAGTAAAAAAAAAAAAAAATATTCTTCATGTTGCAAATGAAAAGTTCTGTTCATAAGTGATAAAAACACCCTCTATCTCAATCAAACACACTCAAAGGGTGTGCTGCTATAGCCTTAGTTGGTCTGGTATGACTCTTCTACTTATGCTACGTTTTATCATATATCATTATGCTGTAATTGTTATATGTGGCCACAGTGACTGCTGTACAATAGCTTACATAGTCGTTGCTGCTTCTGTCCTGTCAGGATTGATTTGAACTGCTCGCCACTGGTTTTTATGTAGAACTGAAGATTACCACCCTGGTTAAACACGACTCAATTTTGCAGTTCAGACCCTCCACAGTTGTACTTCCTGTCAGATGTCTTGGATGTCTCAGTAAGATGTGCCAAAGATCAAAGATGGCTACAACTACATTTGAATCAACAGGGATTATACATGTCACAGCCAGTTTGAATGGCTTCACATCAGCAGCGAAGCAAATAAAGCCAAGCGGCACGACACAGTCACAGCCAGTTAAGTGCCAATGATAGAACATTTGCTTATTCAGAAGTCAAGCTCATTTGATGTAAGAGCTCAAAGAGTCTGCACATAATCATTTATAGCTTTGATGTTTTTATTCTAACACTATATGAGAACATATCCCAGGTTCCACTATAGGGATTTGACTTAGACTGAATGATGTTCTATTTTCTCACACTTTCTGCGTACGTGCGTGCGTGCGTGTGTGTGAAAATAAGAAACAATGGAGGCTTCTTCTATCCTCAAGTGTCCTGCTCTCTTCCTCCCCTCCCTCACACTTCTTCTTCTTCTTCTCTCTCCATTTATCTCCGTCAGCCTCTCTACACAGCAGCCATGGCTTTATTAATGGAGAGGAGAAGAGATACAACATGGTTTCTAGTTTCATTGGACCCGAGTGCAAACTATCAGGAGGGATTCACGAGTGCTACAGTTTTACATGGAAACATTTACATGGATAGTTTGATGATATTGAAAATTGCCTTCTTTTTAGCCATCATGACTGAATTTAAATATAGGCTTTAGGTTGCAGCAGTTTATTGTTGGACAAAATGCAATTTGGAAAACATCTGCGTAGCTACACTGCAGCTGGAACATTATAATGCCGGACTGCACCTCCTCTTCGGCCAGAGAGTCCACACTGGCACCGACTCCGGTGACTCTGACAGTGCCACAGTCTGAAGACTTTTGCTCAAATTGTCTGTTTTGCTGCCAGAAGGTGCTCCCTGTGCTCTGGTTGCCAGTTTATGGTTTTCAGGGATAATGTGTCTCAGATATGCGTGTTACAGAACTCAATGTGTGTCTCCGGCCATGAAAAATGTGATTTAAGAGGTATATTAAACAAGAAAAGAGAGTGAAGCCGGATCCATTCAAGTCCCAAAGTCGGATTATAATAGTGAAGTTGAACTCTCAGTAAGTGTAGTTACAGCAATATATGTGAGGTAGGGGCGTTGGAATTAATCATTGCATTGATGCAGCGTGATGCGGACCTGGGCGATTCTGCATCGATTCAGTGACAGACCGTGATCGATTGTAGCCTAATGATGGTACTTGTTGATTTTCCGCTCGCTGCTTCTTTTGTTTTTGCCTTTTGTCTGGTGTCTGCTGTGTTCAGACTCCGCTACATTCAGAAAGTGTCTTTGTCAAAGAGCAGATCCAATAAAAAGTGTAAAAAATGTATATTTGACTGCTTGAATTTGTCGATGAAAACCATATGTAGCCATATATAATAATATTGAGAAGGTGACTCATCGTGATGCATCGGGAAATCGAAATGATTCAAATCATTGACATGGGCAATTGTGGGAAGTGTCCAGCACCTGCAGGAGTTGTCCGGTCTGTTGATGCTTTCATTCCAGATTCACCTGGACCGTTGGGACTATGCTGTGATCCTTCTAACGGCCACTGCATACCTGTTGTGCCAGCTCAGTGGTTCCCAAAGTGGGGGCCGTAGACACAGCAGAGGTTTCAGTGGGTCCCCAGCAACAAGGGGAATCATTTATTTTCACTGTAATTACATCTATAAGTAGAGCTGGGTATCGTTCAAAAAATGTTGATACCGGAACAGATACCAATACCGTGACTTTGATACGGTTCCTAAACTTTTTTTCCATACCAAATTTATAAAAAAAAGAAATTACAACATTACGGCGCAAATCTTTTTATTAATTTCAGCTCCTACTACGTGAGCCCCATCTCTGTTGCTGCATGTTTATTGGCTAACTGCCACTGATGAGATTTACTCCTTTGGTATTGAAATTGGCTATTAAATGACGTGGCATTTTTTTGACACTCGATACTTAAAGTCAATTCGATCGGTGCCTAAAAAGTATTGAATTCAGTACCCAGCCCTATGCATAAGTAACACAATGACAGAATGTATGACCATTTTGGTCATGGTTTTTATACACTTTCTATAATAAAACATTTAAAAGCAAAAATCCAAAAAAATCCTAAATCTTATCAAATGGGGGTTTGTGGTGAAATTTGTGTCAGTTCAGGGATCCTTGACGTGGATCACTACTCTACTGCAAGCCTTTGTAATTGCGTCACTGCGGCTTGCACACAGACGGGCACATGCCTCTTGACACTTGTGCTAGCCATTCTTATTGCACTATATCAGGGGTTGGAAACCTTTTTGATATGAAAGCAGTGATATTTTTTCCTTCGCACCGCATTCTGTGAAGAAGGCAATAAGTGCTAGCCAATCAGAGGCAGAGTAGGGCGGGTCTTCGTGGAATGCGGATGGCGAAAAGTCAATCCAACTACCGTAAATAACAGGCTGTGCTCCTGCCAATAGCTGTGCAAGAGGTCATTTGGCATGCAGACTGGAACATTTACAAAAAATTCACTTGCACACTTATTGCTAATATGCCAGTGGTTGAGCTCCACTGCCTAAGGTTGCTGACCCCTGCACTATAGGAATGTATCATAAAAGCACAGAGGTATGGCTTTTCTGCATCTTTTCAACTGTTTTTGGTGTATAGCAAAGGACTGCTATGTGGAGGAACTGGACATATCAGGTGGTGGCTACACAGACAATATTTGTTGGGAGAATAAATTCACAGTTATAAAAAGATAGAATACCACCAGCCAGGGATGTCATTAATGAATGTTTCCAACTACTGTAAATCAACACAAAAGTCATGAACTGTATTAGCACTCCCCTGCTCTGAGTATAAATGCATTTTAGTGGTGGCAGTAAATGGACAGATACAATTGGATTAACAGTGTTTATAAAAAGGACCTTTTTTTTTTTAGAAAAAGTGCTTTAAGCAGGCCCTTTTCTCTTTTTTTGTTTTTACATTTTGTATTCTACTTCCTTTCCTAGAGAGAAAGGGGCATGTGACTGCCCTGCCAATAGTGTGAGTGTCAGCTTGAAAGGAGTTAGTGTCATTCTTGTGCACATGTGTAGGTGCTCATCGCTATGCCTGGAACCCCCAGACCTTCCTCCACAGCGCTGCGGAGGAGGGCATATCCGTCTTCGCGAAAGAGGGATAAAAAGGCGCACAGGAAAGAAAAACCTTGAAAAAATTATAGATGGCCTCGCCAAATCACAGACATGTTGATTCGCACACGACTAATATTACATTATTGCGAGGGAATTTTTACTTGACAAATTACAGACGATTTGCACAGGATTAAGATCACAGAAAACCCTCGTAATTATTACAAATGACTAGAGGTCACCAGGTAATACTAATCCTGTTCAAATAGGGCTTTTGTCACATTACTTTCTGCTTTGCTCTCGCCATAATTACTATTGCCATTAGAGGGCGCCGCCACTAGAAACGTAGAGATGCGTCGTAATTGCTGCTTGAACATGCAACCTATGGGAGTGATTTTCGCGGGAGGACAGTCTTGGATTAAACGGGGGAAAAAACAATGCTTGTGAAGACTATTTATTCTCATAAATTAATAACGGAACCATCCGGGACCGCGGTCCACCATTTGGTGATGCCCGGCCTATTGGGATGGGAAACATTCTGATGGAAACCATTTATTCACTAATATCATTTTCTTTGCTTACTCTTAATTTTCCCCCATTTTGTCTACTCACTGCAACTTATTTCGATCAGCAGAATGTTGCAGTGTGTGTGCGCGACTGCAATACGCGTTCAAACAAAGGCAAGGGAAGGAGAGAAGGGGGGGAAAAAATGACGAGAGAGAGTTTAGAAAGAGAATCTGGCAACCGAGCCATAACCTGTTTATGTAAACATTAATCTTGGCTAAACTGCTGATAGACTGGCTTTGCAAACACACACACAGAAGCGAGGTAATAGCGTCAATCCCCCCCCTCTCTCAATAGATATTCTCCCATGAATACGACACACAGAGAGAAGCGAGGCCTCTTGTAATTAAGTTCTACATGTGCAAATCCAGTTGTGAAGCATTGCTTATGAGATCGGCTGTATAATCACATCACCCCAAAAGGGAGAGGCCGCTTACTTAGCATTTAAATAGGTTCCTTCCCCCTGCAACTGTGTGTGTGTGTGTGTGTGTGTGTGTGTGTGTGTGTGTGCGTGCACGCAACACAACACAAATATTGCACTACACTGTATTTCATTGTGTGTGTCTCTCTGAGTAAAAGAGTGTACATATGTGTGAGAGAGGGTGTGTTTGCATGATAAGCACTGCCATGTATATTTCTGGGTGGGTGTGCATCATAATGCATCATTTTCAAATGTGCCTGCGTGGGTGAGTGTGTGATAAACACATTCTCTTATCGCAGTGTGTGTGTGTGTGTGCGCAATACATCTTGCCTACACATGATTTCTTAGGGGTCCCAATGGAACATTGTGGTGTCAATAGAGCAGGTTTGAAGATTGGATGCAGAGGGAATATCGGGGACAATGAAGTGTGTGTGTGTGCGTGTGTGTATGTGTTTCCCACTGGGGATATTGCTAAGGCAGTCAACTTCACGGAGGCGTTGTTATTGAAATGAAACGTAATGTCAATGTGTGTCCTGAAGCTCTTCCAGTCTACTCATGCTCAGGGATTTGGCCGGGATTTGTGAAACGCAACAGTTGTTCTATTTTCTTCTCTCCCCGTTTAATTCCCTGAGTCTGCAGTGCAAAATGAGTTGGCACTGTTCCCTTCTGAAGAGGAGGGCGTCTTCAGAAATGGATTACAAAATGGGTTTTACACTATTGCAAAGTTCTTACCCTTGTCAAAAAGTGGAAGTTGTCCCCGCTGACTTTTTCAAGCTTTTTTAATTGTTTTTAGACTGGACTGTGAGAACAGATCAGTGTGTTGTACAGCGTGATGACTTGAGTGGAAGAACTTATCACAGTTCTGACTCCATCTGGCTTCAAGCAACAGCCGAGGATGGCTCTTGCAAATAAATTATTAACAGTATTTCACAGACTAAAAGTAATGCTATGAAATTGCAGAAGGAGTGAAAATATGTAGATGAAACTGCAGACTGTGTGTGTTTGCATTAGTAAGAAAGCACCCACTTACTGCCATGGAGTGGACAGGTATACTGGTGGATTGCACAGCAGAGCACTATTTACGGACTCCTCTAAAGATAATAATAAGAATATTTAAATATTCATTTGTGATATAAACTCAATATTTGGTATAGAACGCCTACATCTTTCCTGGTACAGATGGAGCAAAAATACTAAATCTGGCAAAAATCAACATACTAGTCTGGCAAAAAGCTCAATCCAGCCAACGCTGTTTCCAAGACATAGGAAAATATCGTGGTCTTAATTTAATACAGAAACAGGAGACGCAATGTTTTTACTGTATTGACTTTTAAAGGTCCCATGGCATGAACATTTCACTTTATGAGTTTTTTTTTTAACATTAATATGAGTTCCCCCAGCCTGCCTATAGTCCCCCAGTGGCTAGAAATGGTGATAGGTGTAAACCGAGCCCTGGGTATCCTGCTCTGCCTTTGAGAAAATGAAAACTCAGATGGGCCGATCTGGAATCTTCCCTTTATGACGTCATAAGGGGAAAGGTTACCCCCCCCTTTCTCTGCTTTGCCCGCCCAGAGAACTTGGCCCGCCCATGAGAAAAAGAGAGAGACATCATGGCTTGAAAACAAGCAAAGCGTGGCAGTTGGTCAAGGCCACACCCCCACCCTCCACCTTGCCCCCCCTCTCTCCTCCTCAATAGCATTTAAAGCTACAGACACAGAAATGGCACATCCTAAGGAAAGCTCATTGTGGGACTGGCTCTAGTGGCTGTAATTCTGTACCAAGGCTGAATTTCAGGAAACAGACTTCAGATACAGTATTAGGGGACCACCAAGGTCTATATAAAAGAGACTTCAGATACAGTATTAGGGGACCACTAAGGTCTATATAAAAGAGACTTCAGATACAGTATTAGGGGACCACTAAGGTCTATATAAAAGAGACTTCAGATACAGTATTAGGGGACCACTAAGGCCTATATAAAAGAGACTTCAGATACAGTATTAGGGGACCACTAAGGTCTATATAAAAGCATCCAAAAAGCTGCATGTCATAGGGCGTTTAACTGAAACCATGGTCCCTTTTACCTAACCTTAAACAAATGGTCTTTTTTGTCTTAAACCCAAATCTAAATACACAGGACTATGACACCGGAATCCAGTGTACACCCACCATTAACCCATTTACCCCCTACAAATCCTGCGGTGCAAATATGTAGCTCTTCCTTTACTTGAGAAAACCTTGCCTGTGAACAAAACCATTTTTCCACATTTCGACTAAACCAGCGTTGGTGATTGTTACCCTAATTTTCCACTGGGTGCGTTGCGACCCCGCGAGCAATCGCAGCCATTAAGGCTACGTTAACACCATCTTAATGCTTAATTCTGATTTTTTGCTCAGATCCGATTTTTTGTTTGCCTGTTCACATCACCTTTTAAAATGTGGCCTATATCAGATTCCAGTGTGAACTGTTTGTGGTTTCGAACTGACCCGCATGCGCAAAAGAACAATAACAATGACATCAGACGCAGCACGCTGTTGCACTAAAGTTAGGGAGGTTATCGAGGAAGTAAGCATTTTCAACGTTCAAAATGTTTGTGTAATGGCAGCCATAACATTAATGAGCAGGTGCTGAGGAGGAGAAGAATGAAGAGAAAGAGAGCCAAATTGGCTATTCTGGCCTATTGGGGTTATGGCAGCAAATTCACTACAGAGGGCTGTGTGGATGCAGAGACGAAGCCAGGAGTGGTAGGACTGCGTTGTGAATAGCTTCACAGAGACGCAGTTTATTCAAAACTTTTGATATACTTACATATTAAGTACAAAAAGGACAAAACTTACATATTAGCAACTTTTGATAAATGTTGATGTAGATTGATGTAAAAGTTGCATCAAATCCATCTTGGTTGTTCACACTGTGGCCGCATTGAAAAAAATCAGACCTGGGTTTTGATTTAGGACCACGTATGGAAGTGGTCTATATCTGATTTGAAAAAAAATCAGATCTGGGCAAGATTTGAGTGTTCACACTACTTCTGAAGAAGTCTAACCTGGTCACTTGACCCCAAAAAAAAAATCTGATTTGGGCGTGAAGCGGCTCAGCCTTGGAGAGCATCCAGTCAATTTACCAAAATACACCCAATGACGTATACAGTATGTATGTATGTGCGACGACAGATTCATCTTGGAGGTGGAAAAACATAATACGACATCACAGATCTTTTTTTATCAAGACAACGCCAGAAAAGAGAAGGCATGGAGTTTAATTGCAGGAGTGCTTGGAGTGGAAGGTAGATACTACCTTAATAAACAAGTGATTGTTCTGTAATCTACTTGTAGAGACAATATAATCTGAGAGTCGAGCAGGCAAGATGCTCTGCTTCTGAGACGCTACCGATGTGATATTGCAACCCAGTCTCACGGCAGTTCGTGAAATGGTCACGTTATTTAATCAATTGATTTGTGTACAAGGACACGTTTATGTCGTTTTTTTTCGTGATGGTGAGCACAAATGTTAATGTAATTAAATGGGAAGCATCTTTCTTGATCACAGCACGACTACGGTAGGGAGTAGTATGAAAAGCCAAAAATCTGAACAGGGAAGTTGTCCCGCGAGTGACTATTAATTTCCCCGTTGTTCTTTTCCTAAACACAACCGTCGGGTTGTTGCCGCGCGTCCCCCAGAGACCTCGGGTCGTGTCCCAGCGTGTGACTTGTCCTTTCCTCGTTCTTCTTTTCCTAAACCCAGCCGCCATATAGGTGCTTCCCATTCCTTGCTGAGCACCATGAAAAAAACAAGATGAACGTGTCCGTGTACACGAATCAATACATTAAAAATAACGTGACCATTTCCCGAACTGCCGTGAGACCGTGTTGGGTATGGCGCGTAGCGGAGGAAGGAATGAAACTGGAACGCAGCACAGACGCACGTCCAGTGGAAAATCGTTAAATTCAGAAGTACGGTTGTATTTTTCTGTTTAAAAAAACTAAAAATAGGTGTAGGAATATTTCCCTTATTGGTATTTGTGAGTTTATTTGTCCATTTCTTAGACTAAAAAAGTTAATGATTGGGCCGAGCAGAAACAACAGGTTCGGCAACAAACTCATGCAGCTCATGCGGGATGTGTGGCCAGGGTGTGAGAGAGCTTGTGAAATGTAGTTAACTCACCGCTTGAACACATCTCCCAGCTGAAATTAAGGGAATTGTTTGGGATTAGAGTCCGGATCGGGCCGAATTTTTCTTTTGGAGCCTGCCCCGCGTCCGACAGAGCCATGGCCGAACCCGGCCCGAGCCCAACAGGCATTAAGAAATTTGTGTCCGAGCCCGACACAGTTAAAAAAATTTTCTCATACTAATGACACTTGTACGTTTGTTTGTGTGGAAAGCCTGCTTTTATTAAGCAACTGTAGGAAGGCATTTGGAAATGTCAACAGATGAGCGCATCAGCGCACACGGGGCAACAAGCGCACGTTAATAAGCTGTTAAAATGTTCTATGTGTTAACCTTTCCTGATTGCTTCATTTCCGACCGTGATCAGAAAACCAGGGGAGACTTGTTACCTCCAGGGCCGACGTTATAAAATGTATAACGTGGGGGTTAAAATCCCCTTTCTGGTGAGCAAATGAATGAACTTGGCTTTCAGTCTGGGGTTTATCTCGGACACCGCACACACTGTGTACAAAACATAAACTTATTCCACCAACTCTGCTCCGGTCGCATCTATACGTCTGCTTCCTCTTTCTCTATCTCTCTTCTGCCCACTTTACACACACTGAGCTCTCTTAAAGGAGCCGCAACACCATTTTACAACAAATGCCTTATCGCGCTGATGTGACCGAGCCCGACAATAACCCGACCATCATTTCTAAATATCTGTCCGAACTGTCCCGGCCCGTCGGGCTCGGTTCGGGTATCCATGCCTTATTTGGGATACACATCCGCAAGACAATATATCGGCAATCGCTGGTTGTGGTCGGTTTGAAAATGTTAACATATTTCGCCCATTCCTAATCTGTTTGCATAAGTAGAAATACTGTAGCTCAACTGACCCCTGATATAAAGCTCCATGATGACTGAGCAAACATCATCCACTGAAGAAGACTGTGAGGAGCGGTTGAAAGTTCTAGAAAATGTAAGTAAGTGGACTTTGAGTGGAGTTTATTTTCTTAAACTACTGTTTCCGTTTATGGTGCAAGTAGCCTATATCGAATGGCCCTCTTTTCGGCTGGATGTCTCTCACCTTCCTCTTTCTTTGTGTTGGCGTTCTAAACTCCGGTGGATTAATGAGGACTATGGTTAACTGCTCCTCAGATCTCAGCAGGGTAAATCCAGACAGCTAGTTAGACTATGTGTCCAATCTAAGTTTTCTGTTGCACGACTAAAACATCATGCAACGTACACATGTTCCACCAAAACAAGTTCCTTCCAGAGGCTATTTTGCAGCTGCTCCGTACGGTGCTTCGTCCAAGACAATTGTGATTGGTTTAAAGTAGGGCTGTCAAAATAATGCGTTAATTTTGATTAATTAATCTGAGAAAAAATAACGCGTTAAAAAAAATAACGCAGATTAATCTGCCCTTCTAGCCACCATTGGACTGTAAAATGAAGGAGGGAGACGAGAATGTGGTGTCTGGATCATTAATTGGAACATTTACTTGTAAAAATCTTCTTCCTGCCAACCCTGGCTACTGAAATCTGGTGCCACTGATATGTCTGCGCTTCTCTCTGATGCTCTGAAGACGATACAGACAACACAAACACCGCTGCATGTGACGCTAGTTAACACTATACTCGACAGCAGCTAATGTTAGCCTACCGCTAGCTAGTTAACACTATACTCGACAGCAGCTAACGTTAGCCTACCGCTAGCTAGTAGCTGGATTAAACACGGTTAAAATGCTGACAGCTAACGCTAAACGGTGTAAAGTTTGACTGTGTTTTACTGTAGAGGACTGTGACTCAACACCGGGATGTAACAATCTGCAGCTGCCGTCGGAAAAACAACACAGACGGTGCATTCAATGAAACTGGTAAACTACAGCCTCGTGGTGCATTTGAAGTTATTGTAAATGTCCATTTCCCATCTGGTGGTTGTTTTTGTCATTCAACAGCAATTTACTAGTGAAATAAGTTATTGTTATTGTTATACATTATTATTAAATCATTTAATTTTGACCATATGGCCTTAGCAATAAACAAGCCGTTCTTTAATGTCACCGACTGTTGTTTAGTACCCTTTTTTTTTTCTTTTCTTTTTTTACTTTCTTAAAAAGTATCGGTTCAGGCACCGTTAATTATGTATGCGATTAATTTTGATTAATTAATCACAGAGTATGTAATTAATTAGATTCAAGTTTTTAATCGATTGACAGCCCTAGTTTAAAGAAATGCCAATAAACCAGGTTTTTGTCCCATCCCGGAATGCTGTTTGGACTCGCCAGACCTTTCTTCGCAGCGCTGTGGAGGAAGGTCTGGCATTGCGAAACTATGGTGGAACAGTGTTAATTTTGACAGCCAATTCTGATTTAGTCTTTTGAATAACACACCATTTAGTTTTAGTCTTATTTTAATCATCTGAAATCTTTTAGTCTTAGTCTAGTTTTAGTCGACCAAATATTAGCAGATTTTAGTCGACTAAATCTACAGTGGATTTAGTTGACTAAATGTTTCTCCAGAATTTTTGGTCATTGGAAGTATCCATCAGTCTGTTATGGAATGGTATTAAGGTTTAAATATGCAATACAGACACAGATTTAACGGTTGGTCCTAGACCTAGCTCTGACATTTCTGTTGTTCATGAGACATGTAATTGCCCTCGGACCGGGTGCACTGCAAAACGTTAGCGCGTTTCTAACGAGCGAAGTCAACTGAAATCAGCCAAAGCTGTGTAACTAAGACTGTGCAACTAAACACAACTAAGTATAATGTAAACAACCTTACTGTTGTGAAAATGTCCTCGAAACTGCAAAGTTCTGCAAACTCGTTCTCCTGTGTAACTGCTGCTGCGTTTGTTTGGCTGTTGAGCCTGCATTTGCCGCGGCTTTTTAAAATGGCTCTGCTGCTTCCGCATAAATCAACCTACCCTCAAAGATTCGCTCTGATTGGATTTCTTCCCAACTTATCTCACAAAAAAGAGATTGGATCTCTTCTCCATTCGTCCCTCCCTAACATTTTGGTCTCATTTTTATTTGTTGACTAAAGTGTCTGTTATATATCGTCACAGTCTTTGTCATCATATCTGACTTTTTATTTAGTTTTCGTCCGTGAAAAAGGTTTGTTGAAGAATATTTTTCATCATAGTCTTCGTCAACGAAATTAACACTGTGGTGGAAGTGATTTTTCCAAACAATAGAAATGATACAAGTGTCACTTCTCTTAGTGTTTGACTTTTAATTTTGGCTCAAAATGCAGTGAGCGCCCGTCATGTGCAACTCTTAATGTAATCTTAAATGTCATCGCTGCTGCCTGAAACACACGATCACTAAATCATTAGAAAGTAGCACTGTGATCATCCACAACATCATTTAAGGAGCATGTTGTGTGGGTTTGTACAGTATGTGACAGCCGTGGGTGTGAGTCATTGCTGCAGGTTAGGATTCTTCACACAGTTGGCCAGTGTTCATTTTCAGCAACATTTGGCAAGTTGACAAGTGTTGATTGAAATGTTATCGCTCCGCTGGACTGATATTAACTGGCATTTCTACACCCGGATGATGATGATGATTATGATGATTTTTCTTCGTACCCTGCTGGCATGTTAGTCATGCCATGACCACATGTATGCAGTGCTTAATAGGAAACGTCACCGGTGCGAAGATAAATGCTGCTGGTAGATACATTATTTCCGTGGATAAAAATACCATTCTTTTTCGCTTGAGCTTGTTCAACTATTGCTAATAGCTCCAGGGTTACCCCCCAGTGTATTGCAAACCTGGCCACCAGGCCTAATCCACTGGGAATTTTTTTTTTTTAAATCTATTTTTAAGAAGTTTTTTTAAGCTACAGTTAGCCTACAAAGGGGTGGCTCAGAGGAAAACTTAGACTTTATTTTTTATATATATTTTCAAAACTCCAGTTAGCTTTTAGCACTGACTTAATGTAGGGCCCTATGGAATCTGTCAGTAACACTTTACATAAGAGTGACATGACACTGTCATGAACACATGAACCCTAACCCTAACCCTAACTTGTAATGACAAAAACCGAATGACACTTACTAAAAGAAGCGTTATGTCATAAACGTTTATGACTTGTTTATAATGTTTATGACACGTTCATGACAGTGTCATGTCATTCTTACGTAGATACCTTCAAGTAAAGTGTCACCAGTCAGTCTTATAGCTCTTTGAAATTCTCAATTTCGCGATTCCTTCGGTGATTCTGTTATCACAGAAACTACATTAATGCTGCCATCAGTCTGTGACTGGCCCCAGTCGGGCTTGTCGAAAAAAAAGACACCTGCCACCGAGTCTAAACAACTTTTCTGGGGGAAACCCTGAGCTCTAAAGTGTTATTTATGGATGGTTTTATGAAACACAAAAAAACGTGTGACGGAACATAATCTCTCAATAAATAATATAGTCATGTCATCCTTAAACCATGTTATATTATTATATGCACAGAAATAAGCCAATCAGTTGCTGGATGGCAGTACGCCATATCTTCTTTTCTCTGTTGTCATGAAGGCTGCTATTTGATTAAGTGTGAATTGTGACATTTCTGTTTCTCTACTCCAGCTGGCACTTTTTGTTTCCCCAACAATCCAATTTCTTCACAAGGAGCTTTCAAAATGTGCAATGAAAAGACATACTCACTTCAGTATGTCATGAAACATAAACAGCAAATGGGAAGTAGAAATCTCCCATTCACCTAATTGAAAAGAAGCACCTACTTACAAATGGAGAGTATAATATGATCAGAATGACACCCTGCCAGTCCTTTTTATCCCCTTCATTTATTCTAATATGACATAAGATGTCAATAAGTAATAAGGAGTGGGAGAGCAGCCATTTATTATTCATAAATGTCTCATGCTATCAGAGAAACACGCTGGGACGTTGATTTACGACTACTGAACATTGTACAAGGAGAGAGGAAGTGACAGAGGGCTAAAGAAAGGAGGAAAGAGAGATGGAGGGAAATGTTGAAATCAGTGTGATGATACTGTAGGGCACATCTGCAGTTTTCAGAGAGACAATTTCAGATTTTTCTTAAGCCTAAAACATGTTTTTAGTCTGGGAGATACGGACCTTTGCAACACATTCTCATGAACGGGCTCATATGATATCGTATGAAAACTTATGCACAACAATTTGTATGAGATCCTACGAAACTATGTAGACCACCGGCCGTTCACGTAGCGACCAGTTACATGACAGTTACGTTTAGCGGTCTGTTTTAGTTAAATTTTGCTGGCTGCAGAGCACCGCTAGGTCCTTTCAGGGGCCGGTACAGGTAAGTTTAGCCGACAAAAAGTGAGTGTAACACGGCTGCGACACTTAAAGGGTAACTACTGTTTTTTTCAACCTGGACCCTATTTTCCTATGTCTTTGTGTCTTAGTGACTGATGGGAACAACAATCTTTGATATTGGTCCAGTATTAAGCAAGATCGCCGCAGTCGGCAGTGGCCAAACAAGCTACAATGTAAGTTAATAGGGCAATTGTGCAGCTTGTCTTTACGTTCACAAAAGTGCTCATATTGCCACTGACAGATTCAGATTAATAAGTGTCTGACAACATTATGGAAAGGATTTCTAAGGAGGTCGAGCTTTCTGTTAAAGAGTAAGATCCTTTTTTTAAACATAAAAACATCTGCGAAATTGCGTTCGCTAAACCCAACAGACTCCATGTAAATAAACAGTAATTTTAGCATCGTAAAATACACTTCAATCAAAGTCGACAGAAACAAAATAAAACTATGAAAAGCCGTTTTGGGTTGTCTTTCCGCTTTTCCAACCATCACAACTCTAGTTTTGGTTGAAATAAGCAAATAGTTTACCGAATTATATGTGAAAATATGTTGGCTTTTATTTACCCCAATTAGCCACTGTATCTAACCGGAAAAAAAGGAATAGGCTGAAGCCCAGGCTTATTTTTGCCTATCCTATCATATAATCCCTATAGAATCACCCAGAAATTCAACAAAACTACTGTTAATGAAACCAAATACTTGAGTACAATCCTAGAACTACATTTTATAATTTACATTGCATTCAAGCTTTTGGAATAAAATCCAGAGTCTTCATCCGAGACCGAGCCAGAGACGAGATTGTTATTTAAAATATAGACCGTTTGAAGTGCACTTGCAGAAGTGCATGTGCAGTTAAAAAAGAAAAGGTTGATGCAGGATGGCCTTTAATGACCTCTATCATCTGTAAATGTGTAAATGTTGCTCTCGAAGTCGTTACCGGACAATTTAAAAGTTGTGGTCAATATTCCAAATGTCACTGTTTTTTTTTTCTCCTTCCATATCCATACCCTTATTTAGCAATGTAACTCAATGAATACAAACTGTAAAATGAAAGCAAAAAAATGTACATTTTGGGGCACCCTGGTAGCTCACCTGGTAGAGCGTTTGCCCTAAGGCTCAGTCCTTACCGCAGCGGCCCAGGGTTCGATTGCGACCCGCAGACCTTTGCTTCATGTCTTCAAAACAGTAAAAGAGAGGGGATAATCCGGCTTACTACCTGTATGTGTGTGTGCAGGTGATAAATCATACCACCAATTACACTTTCTATTTACTTTTACCTGTCTCTTATTTCATTGCTGTTTCCTCTCTGGTGCTCCATATCCTGACCCTGATCATTTTCTTCCATTCATTTTTTTCCTCAATACCATCCCTCGCTTTCTTAGTTACCTTGACATGTTTCATTCCGAATTTCTTGTTCTCGTTATTGCCAATGTGTGACCTCAGCTGACATCTAGTTTAAAGGTCTGAAGCTGGAGCACATACACACACCAACCCACGCCTATTCCATCAACAACACCACAACCACAAGCCTGTTAGGTGTACATTCATTTGGTTGGGTGCACACTGTGTGTGTGTGTGTGTGTGTGTGTGTGTGTGTTCTTGTTTAACTATATTTGTGGGGTCCAAAAACCGGGAATACAGTATACTTGTGGGGTCCGGACAACTTTAAAGGGCTGTTAGAGATTCTAAGCATTAGGGTTAAAATTAGGTTATGGTTTGGGTTAGGGTAAGGGTTAACTTTAGGCATTTACTTGTGATGGTGAAGGTTAGGGTAAGGGGCTAGGGAATGCATTATGTCAATGACGGGTCCCCACAAAGATAGTGAAACGCACTATGTGTGTGTGTGTGTGTGTGTGTGTGTGTTAGGGCCAAAGGACAGCTTACACAACGCTGCCAATTAAAGGTGCATTTGGTATGGCACTGACCTCCAACGGTGTGTGGCTTCACCCACAGTGCAGCCCACGCTTGACGAAGGTTCGATCTACAGGCTGCAGACAAGGAATTATTGACTGGCTGGTCCAAACTGGGGACATTGCGATGTATGGCCTGATAGCAACAAATAAACTGCACCACTTTCACCAATATTGCCATTAGTCAGAAAACTGTAGACAAAGTGGCTGTACACTGGTTTAACAGGACACTTCAAAATGGTTAGGGACTAGGGGAATCCAATCCAGAGCGTCATAAGTGACGTCAAGAGTCCCTTATGCTAAAAGGAGACTTTAAGCATGAATAGTAAATGCCAAAGGACGCACCTTTACCGTGAATAACAAACGCCAAAGGTACATGACCAAGCGTCCGCATTTTATTCGATTGGAGAGTGAGAATGTGTTGCCGCAGCGTGACGTGGGGTTGCGTTTCTCCAAAAGTTGAGTCGGTCTGAACTTTTCGCCGCAGGGTAGTGCGTTTAGGCTGCGAAACATTCAACATGAATGGAAAGACCTGTGTTTTTGCCGCACCGCCGTGACGGCCGATGCAGGCTACAGACTTAGCGTCCTCTTTTTGAGCCGTGGCGTCGTCAGATAATCGTTTGTATTTCATTGTGTGAGAAAATGGCGGCGTGGCTAAGAGCACGCGAAAGTGCCAGTTGCATAAGTCTCGCTGCAATGCGTGAGAGTTTTTAGCCCTGATTATATATTAAGAGTGTCCTAAAATACAAAATAAAATGCCACTTTGCTCAGGACACCTCGTCACATTGTCAAAAAAAATAGCATTTTGTTTGGTTTTCCTGATTTAAGTATGATTTCAAATGTAGTTGTATCCTTATATTATCCTTAAAGATGCAATAGGTAAGACTTATAAAACTAACTTTCTGTAATTTTTGTTGAAACTGACCCTATGTTCGAGTAGAACTACATGAAGCAGGTAATTAAA